>NW_027507748.1:39021074-39224985 GCF_037356315.1 Lithobates pipiens | reverse complement strand
GAGGAGGAGGAGAGGAGGAGGAGAGGATGGGGGAGGAGCAGGAGAGGGATGAGGAGTGTGGGGAAGAGGTGATGTGAGGGAGGAGGAGTGGGAGGGAGGAGAGGAAGGAGGAGTGTGGGGGAGAAGGAGAGGAGGAGTAGGAGGGGGATGAGGAGTGTGGGGGAGGAGGAGTTGGGGAGAGGAGAGGTGTTAGGAGAGGATGAGGGGTGTTAGGAGAGGATGGGGGAGAAGGAGAGGATGAGGGGGGAGGAGAGGATGAGGGGGGAGGAGTGTGGGGAAGAGGTGAGGGGGGAGGAGTGAGAGGGAGGAGAGGAATGAGAAGTATAGGGGAGGAGGAGAGAAGGAGTGTTAGGAGAGGAGGAGGAGAGGGGGTGAGAAGTGTGGGGGATAGGAAAGGGAGGAGGAATGGGAGGGAGGGAGGGAGGAGATGGATGAGGAGTGTGGGGTGGAGGAGTGAGAGGGAGGAAGGGTTGGTAATGGAGGAGGAGAGGGATGAGGAGTGTGGGTGAGGAGGAGAGGGGGCAGGAGAGGTGTTAGGAGGAGGGGGAGGAGGAGGGGTGTTAGGAGATGGGGAGGGGGAGAGGAGGAGGAAGAGGGGGATGAGGAGTGTGGGGGAGGAGGAGAGGATGAGGAGTGTGGGAGAGGGAGAGGGGTGGGAGGAGGAGGGGTGTTAGGAGAGGAAAAGGGGGGAGGAGGAGAGGGATGAGGGGTGTGGGGGAGGAGAAGGGGGGAGAGATGTAAGGAGAGGAGGGGGTTAGGAGAGGAGGAGGGGAGAGGATGAGGAGTGTGAGGGAGGAGGAGAGGGGGGGAGGTGTGTGGAGAGGGGGGAAAGGATGAGGAGAGGAGGGGAGAAGGGGTGTTAGGAGAGGAGGAGAGGATAAGGAGTGTGAAGGAGGAGGAGGGGGGGAGGTGTGTGGGAGAGGGGGAAAGGATGAGGAGAGGATGGGAGAAGGGGTGTTAGAGAGAGGAGGGGGAAGAAGGGATGTTAGTAGAGAGAGGAACGAGAGGGATGAGGAATGTGAGGGAGGAGGAAAAGGGGGGAGGAGGAGAGGGGGGAGGTGAGTGGAGAGGGGGGAAAGGATGAGGAGAGGAGGGGGAGAAGGGGTGTTAGGAGAGGAGGAGGAGGAGAGGATAAGGAGTGTGAGGGAGGGGAGGGGGAGGTGTGTGGAGAGGGGGGAAAGGATGAGGAGAGGATGGGGAGAAGGGGTGTTAGGAGAGGAGGAGGAGGAGAGGGATGAGGAGTGAGGGAGGAAGAGAGGGGGGAGAGGAGGAGAGGGGGGGGATGTGTGTGGAGAGGGAGGAAAGGATGAGGAGAGGAGGGGGAGAAGGGGTGTTAGGAGAGGAGGAGAGGGGTGGGAGTGTGAGGGAGGAGGAGAGGGGGGAAAGGATGAGGAGAGAGGGGGAGAAGGGGTGTTAGGAGAGAGGGAGAGGGGGTGAGGAGTGTGAGGGAGGAGGAGAGGGGGGAGGTGTGTGGAGAGGGGGGAAAGGATGAGAAGAGGAGGGGGAGAAGGGGTGTTAGGAGAGGAGGAGGGGGAGAGGGGTGAGGAGTGTGAGGGAGGAGGAGAGGGGGAGGTGTGTGGAGAGGGGGGAAAGGATGAGGGGAGGAGGGGGAGAAGAAGGGGGGTGAGGAGTGTGGGGGAGATGAGGGAGTCTTACATTCAGCCATGTGCTGGGACAATCATGACATCACACATGTGAGGAGTCTGAGGACAGATCCATACATACACACTATACAGTAATACAGTGTAGTTGAAGTTAACTTACTGGGGTTCTGCTCTGCAGACTGCACCCGATCACTCTGTCCAGCACAAACCTCGCCTCCAAGCCTCCAGATATTACCACTCACCAGGCACTGACTACTCCGATCGGCTGTAGCATGTCTGCATGTGAGTGACACCTTCCGCTGTACAGGAGAGGTGATAGAACACCGGGAGGGAGAGCTGGCCTCTGCAAGTGACACAGGGGTCAGGGGGTCACATAATTAGACGGATACAAATCTCAGTCACTGAAATTCAGTGACTGAATAATGTATGGGCAGAGCTGGCAGTACTGAAAGAGACCAGAGACACAGGTCACTGGTATATTCATAGTGGCGCGCAGCAGCAGGGGATGTGTTTGTTTTCATTCTGTCGGCAGACTCAGGACACGTCCCCCAGTGCTGTGCTGTGCCTCTAATGATACTACAGGTGGACGGAGCGCCTAACTAAGTACATGTAACATTCTGCAGGGGCGCCTGGCGGCATCCCCTGCATTATACAGCACCGCACCTCCACCGAACACTTACATAACACGGAGACTGGTGGGAGACAGGGATTAGAGAAACCAGCAGCCAGGCGCCCTAGGCAGTAGTGCGCCCTAGGCGATTGCCTAATTCGCCTAGTGGTAGCACCGGCCCTGGGCGTCACTGATATGCGACACAGATAGGCACTGATAGGTGGCACAAATAGGCACTGATAGGTGGCACGGATTGGCATGGATAGGCGGCACGGATGGACATGGATAGGTGGCACGGATTGGCATGGATGAGCATGGATGGGCACTGATAGGCGGCATGGACGGGCACTGATAGGCGGCATGGATGGGCACTGATAGGCGGCACGGATGGGCACTGATAGGTGGCATTGCAGTGTACAGTATTGTATGGATGGATGCCAATCAGTGCCAAACAATAATCCATGCCAATCAGTGATGCCCATTGTGGGCACTGATTGACATCCATTGTGGGCACTGACTGGCATCCTTGGTGGTCTAGGGTGGCATACCTGGTGCTGGGCATCCCTGGTGGTCTGGTGGCATCCTGGTGGTCCAGTGTGGGCATCCTCGGGGGGGCTGTGCTGATAATCGATCAGCACAGACCCCCCTATCAGAGGAGCAGCCGATCGTCTCTCCTCTACTCACGTCTGACAGACGCGAGCAAGGAAAAGCCGATCAACGGCTCTTTCTATTTACACTGTGATCAGCCGTGATTGGACTCGGCTGATCACCTGGTAAAGAGGCTCCGTCAGAGACTCTTTACCAAGATCGTAGTTGCCGTGTGTCAGACTGACACCCCGCAACAGCGATCTCTGCGATGCGCGCCCCCGGAGGCGCGCAGCAGCTTAATATCCTGAGGATGTCATATGACGCCCAGTCAGCATATTGAAACCACTTTGCCACTGTCATTCTGCTGTATGGTGGGCGGCAAGTGGTTAATTTTATGTTTGTATTGGTATGACAAAAAAAAGCGATCAGAAACAAACGGCACCAGACTCGGGTGACGTTAGTTTCCCATCTCGGTCGGGATTGGTAACACTATTCATTCTGCTGTTTTTTTATTGTCTAATTGTAAGTGTTTGACCTTTCAATAAACCGCTAGTTTTTAACACTGCACTATGGAGTCCTTCCTTTTCTCTCTCTGATACTTGGTTGAGTGCCTGGAGGCCCTGGATAGTTCAGACGGAGGACAGAACACCCACAAGAGCTGTGCTATCAGGGGGAGCCTGGGAACGGATCGTGCCAGTGTGTTTATCTGTAAGGCTCTCTTTATTCCTTATTTGAGGTGAGAGGCTGGGGGAAACACTATCCATTATAATACTCCGGAGAGTGCTTGGATGAGGTCACTCGTGTAGCTGATGAACTGTATTGCATATTGAAAAGAGATTACCGTATATACTCGAGTATAAGCCGAGATTTTCAGCCTCTTTTTTGAGGCTGAAAGTGCCCCCCTCGGCTTATACTCGAGTCATCGCTGTCTGCCCGCTCGATCAGCGTGTCGAGCAGACAGACAGCGGCCATTCTATAATTCAAAAGCCGCGCCTCCGGCTCCGCCTTCGCCTGTGATAGGCGGAACACTGAATTTCCCAGCAGCCTGTGTTCCGCCTATCACGGACATCGTATCATCCTCGTACTACGGACGAGGATGATACGATGTACGTGATAGGCGGAACACAGGCTGCTGGGAAATTCAGTGTTCCGCCTATCACAGGCGAAGGCGGCGGCGCAGCTTTTGAATTTTACAATGACAGCCGAGGCGCCGACGAAGAGGGCACGGGACGGAGGCAAGGCAAGGCAAGGCACGGCACGGGACGGGACGGGACGGAGGCAAGGCACGGCGGCAAGGCACGGAGGCAAGGAGGCAAGGCACGGGACGGAGGCTCGGGACAAAGGCTCGGGACACAGGTAGGCTGGACACACACACACACACACACACACACACACACACACACACACACACACACACACACACGGATGGATACACACACACACAGGGATGAATGGATGGATGGAGACACACACACACAGGGATGGATGGATGGATGGATGGAGACACACACACACAGGGATGGATGGATGGATGGACACACACACACACACAGGGATGGATGGACGGACACACAGGGATGGACGGACACACAGGGATGGACGGACACACAGGGATGGACGGACACACACACAGGGATGGACAGGCATGTCTCACCCTCGACTTATACACGAGTCAATAAGTTTGCCAGTTTTTTTGGGGGTAAATTGGGGGCCTCGGCTTATATTCGGGTCGGCCTATACTCGAGTATATACGGTAACACACTTGGATTGCATTGCACTGTGTATGGGACCCTGCTCTTTCACTACCATTTCGGAATTTACTTTTTATTTTTTTCAAGATTGTCTATTCATTGTTTGAGCACCTTTATGGACTATTTTGGACATCACTGATTTCTTGCTGCTATTTGTTTACACTAACGTTTGCTCTTTGCACGCTATTAGGTGTCATTTATTTTTGCTGATACTCTGCACAGATTTTTCATCTTTTGCACATTTTTGCACAATTATTGCTGCACAAATATTGCCGCACTTTACTCATTATATACTATTGCTATTTTGCACAGATTGCTGATCTTGCACTATCTGTAAATTGCTGTTTTGCACATATTGTTATTTTGCACAGATTGTGGAATTTTGCACTTCATTTGTGCTCATTTGCACTGATTATTTTGCACGTTGGATTTATCATATTTGGGGATTTTTACCTATTTACATGTTGTTTGTTTTATTCAATTGATTGCTATAGCATTGGTTTGCTAATCTTTGGCTATACAATTTTGATGAAAAAATCAACATTAGGACGCTTTATCTCTTTGGATTTATCCTTTTGGAGTCTCCAAAGGATTTATGTTTTGCCAATTCGTTTATTAATGGCTTTTATGCCATTTTAAGTAAGCGCCACATCATTATTTTTACCTTTTATCATTGTCTGGTGTGAGAACACTTTTTTGTTGGCTGCTGCATTGCTAGGTCCATTTTTTATCATCATTTGTGGCTTGCGCATTAGTTCCCCCTGCTTTATATGCTTTGTCTAGTAGTGTCCATACCTCGATGGGTCAGGGGTGTTTTAGTGGCAAACGGGGACCTATTCAATATTAGGTGGGTGGTCATGATGTTTTGGCTGATCAGTGTACTGTATGCCCTTGTACACACGGTCGGAGATTCCGACGGAATGTGTCTTATCGGACCGTGTTGTCGGATAATCCGACTGTGTGTGGTATGCATCGGACTGTTTCCGTCGGAATATCCGTCGGACCCAATTTTCCAACTTGTTGGAAATATTTTCCGACAAACTGGTCCGATCGGACATACTCCGATCATGTGTAGAGAATTCCGATCGGACAAAGTGCCACGCATGCTCAGATCAAATTCCTACATCAAAGCAATTGGCTACTAGTGTGAACGTAGTCCCATCGTAACGAAATAACGTCATCGCGTTCTGAACGATCGGATTTTCCGACAACTTTGTCCGACCGTGTGTATGCAACACTTTCGGACACAATCCGTCGGACAAAATCCAACGGATTTGGTTGGCAGAATGTCCGACCGTGTGTACAAGGGCTATGTAAGGGCATGCCTGACAAGGTTAAAGCGTTAGTGGCCCGCAGTAAAAATAAATAAAATTCTTCGCCCTACAAATGAATGTTGTAGTGTTCTAGTAAACACCAAAATAAAATTATAACTGCGCTACCAGAAAATCAAAACAAAAATATAGCAGCCAGCATTAACAATAATACAATTGCATAAAACATAATAACCAAAAAAATGCAGCGCTAGAATGAAAAAAACACCTCGTGGAAAGAAGTGTTACTACAACACAAGAAAATAAATATAATAAGTGGCGTAGCAAAGCCACACCGAATAAGAACAAGTGCACTCAATATAAGTGGAAAAAATCGTTGTGAGCCGTGACATAAAAAACAAAAAAGTGCTGATAATGGATGAAACAAATGGCTTGGAACTAAACCAAGACCATATATAAAACAATAGTCTCTGTAATCCTAGATGTTCACTTCACAGTAGAGAGTAGCCAGAACTATTCGCGATGCCACACGTCCAGTACCCAGGAGTAAGGAAACCACCAGCTGGATGCCACCCTTCATACAAATACCACAGCACACTGAATGTAAACAGGAGAGGTAATGGATACGCTTACCTGAAGGTGTGGACGCACACACCTTAGTGGTGAGTCATTCAGACATCAAATTGCGATAGACAGCAATCCTTCCATCCAGGTGATGTAAACCTCAGCTGTACCAAGACACCGTCCAATCTCGGGATATCCAATCCGGGGCGTTTTCAGCTCCAATGAAGTAAAGAGGATATTCACACCCTAAATAGGTGCGTAAAAAATAAAATAAAAAATAGACAGAAAAAAGGGAAAAAAAAACTAGGGCTGAAACAACCAATCGATTAATCGACAACTAATCGATTATGAAATTAATCGATTACTATTTTCATAATCGATTAATCGGCCAGTAACAAAATTCGGTTAAAGTTAATGAGTCTGATGATATTTAATAGATTGACCATTTAATAGTATATCTCTCCTCTAATAGTATATACACTATATCTCCTCTAATAGTATATATACTATATCATTCCTCAAATAGTATATACAGTATATCTCTCCTCTAAGCCCTTGTACACACGGTCGGAGAATCCGTCGGAATGTGTCCTATCGGATCGTGTTGTCGGATAATCCGACTGTGTGTGGTATGCATCGGACTGATTCCGTCGGACCCAATGTTCCAACATGTTGGAAATATTTCCCGACCAACTGGGCCGGTCGGACATACTCCGATCATGTGTAGAAAATTCAGATCGGACCAAGTGCCACGCATGCTCAGATCAAATTCCTACATCAAAGCTATTGGCTACTAGCCTGAATCTAGTCCCATCGTAACGAAATTACATCATCACGTTCTGAAAGATCGGATATTCCGACAACTTTGTCTGACCGTGTGTATGCAACAGTTTCGGACAAAATCCGACGGGCAAAATCCGACGGATTTGGTTGTGGAAATCTCCGACCGTGTGTACAGGGGCTAATAGTATATACATTATATCTCCTCTAATAGTTTATACAGTATATCTCCGCTAATAGTTTATACAGTATATCCCCTCTAATATTATATACATTATATCCCTCCTCTAATGTATATACAGTATATAGCCTCTAATAGTATATACAGTATATCTCATATTATAAAGCGATGAGCAAACTGTTGGCGCTATATAAAACCTGTATTATAATAATAATAATAATATTATATCTCTCTTCTAATAGTATATAGCCTCTAATAGTATATACAGTACATCTCTTCTAATAGTACCGGTATATACAGTATCTCTCTCCTCTAAAGTATATACAGTATATCTCCTCTAATAGTATATACAGTATATATCCCCTCTAATATATATACAGTATATCTCTTCTGTCTGTTATTTTCAGAGTGGATTAGATATTTTGCTCCCTAACCATATAGTTGGTTATTTATATTTACTACTGCATAGAGATATTTAAGAATAAATTGCCTTTTTTTAAAACTTTACATATTAACTAAATTATATACCACACTTTTTTTTTAAGGTTATTAACCGATTAATCAATTAATCAAAACAATAATCGGCCAACTAATCGATTATGAAAATAATCTTTAGTTGCAGCCCTAGAAAAAACAAAAGGCCTCCTCATAGAGCAGATTAATCCGATAAAAAAGTGTTTATTAAAATAAAATTAAAGAACAAGATACATGCATGTACAAGCCCTCAGGGAAGAAGGGTACAAAAACACAAATATCGATAAAAAAGCGTGGAAAATCTCGCCTGCAGGCTATGTAGCCGACGTGTTTCGCAATAACTTGCTTCAACTGGGGCATAACCTGCTGTGAAATCCCACGCACATATATACCGCTCTCTCATCACCTCAAAATTAACATCAGCTGCTGTTCAAAGACTGTGGTGGCAAAACTAATACAAAAGAGTTAGGCCCCTTTCACACTAACGTCCCGTTCAGGCCCGAGTGTCAGTTTTTCAGGCGGACCTGAACGGGTGCTCCATAGAGCTCTATGGAGCGTCGGATGTCAGCGGTGACATGTCCGCTGACATCCGACCCGCTCCGATCCGAAAAAGTGTGACGGAGGAAAAAGCTATTTTTCCATCCGTCTGCGGATCGGATCGGGTGACGACGGGCACTGCGGTCCGTCGTCATCCGATCTCCCATAGGGGAGAGCGGCGCTGTGACAGGTCCGTCCCTGCACAGTGTGCGGAGACAGACCTGTCATCTCCCTGCTCAGCGGGGATCGGCGGAGTGATCCCCGCTGAGCAAACGGACATCCACGGGGCGGATCAGAACTGATCCGCCCCGTGTGAAAGGACCCTTACTCATAACCACTGACACTGACAGGAGTAAACCTATTGTTGGAATCGAACAGGAATTAATGTTATACACAGCTGTTTGTACAGCCGAACTCAGCCATATTGATACTTGCAGTCCCACAATATCAAGAGTTTTGGAAAAGCAGAGTCCAAAGCAAAAAGATGGGACATTAAGGGTGCAGTATTCAAACAGAGAAAAGTATATGTATAAAAAGTTTTTAAATATTTTATTGTAACAACAATCCCATAAAAACAAACAGAGAAAGCAGCCTTATAATCCTTAATCCTTATAATACTTGTATGATTATAAGGGCCGGTTCACACTGCAGGCGAGGCGAGGCGACTCCGACTTGCCTCGCCGCGACCTGCCGCGACCTCAGCGGCAACTTGCAGATGACTTCTGTATAGAAGTCAATGCAAGTCGCCCCGAGGTCGCCCAAAAGTAGTACAGGAACCTTTTTTCTGAGTCGGAGCGACTCGAGTCGCTCCTCTCAGAACGGTTCCATTGTACAGAACGGGGCCGACTTGCGAGAGCGAGGCGAGTCGTGTCGCCTCGCATCGCCCGCTGTGTGAACCGGCTCTTAGGCTGCTTTCTCTGTTTGTTTTTATGGGATTGTTGTTACAATAACATATTTAAAAACTTTTTATACATATACTTTTCTCTGAATACTGCACCCTTAATGTCCCATCTTTTTGCTTTGGACTCTGCTTTTCCAAAACTCTTGATATTGTTAATCGGGATGAGGTGCCATGTAATTTGGGTGTTGATGGAAGTCTGAATCAAGCTTCTTTTAAAATTTGCAGTCCCACATGTTTAAAGGATAAAGGAATGTGGCACCAAAACACAATCTGAATAGCAGAATGAGTTCTATTCAGCCCACCTGGAGTGTACTGAGCTTCAAAGACAGTATGGCGCCGGTCTGTCTGTAAGGACAAAGAAGATAATTAATGAGCGGGAGGGGCGTCCGAGATCGAACCACAAGATGGGAACCCAGTCGGAGCAGTTGCAATTCATGGGCAGACACTGCCCCCCAGAGGCCAAGTATGGCACGACTGTCCGAGGTGGTTAGCCTGGGGGAGGAGACGCCCCAGAGACGCTGATTGGTCTACAGGCAAAGTAGGGTGGGCGATGGGGTGTGGTATGGCTGAGGTATGTTTATCAAAAAGGGTTTCAACAATGAGTTCGGCCTCTGATTCCATCAGGAGGTCCAGTCACGAGGGTCGGATCAGTATAAGGCTTATATTGTATTCTGATTGTATGCTATGTATTATTGTAACTTCTATTGATACTTTATGCACGCTTTCTTATTTCTGTGGGAAATAAATGAGGTTTAATTGATCTTAGACCGTGTATTGATTTCATAGCCAATGGTGGTAGTATTGTGATATTACGATAGCATGTGCTTTGCGTATAGATAGACTAGCTAAACTATAGGGACTAGACAAAGTAATACATAACTGATAATAATAATAATAGATTGCATTTATCAGTTACTTCATTTGGCACCCCAGAACGGCGTGTAAAACGTATTTTTACACAGAATCCACAAAATCTAATGTATTTTTGTTTCTGAGTCCCTGTAAGCACAGGTCCTCAAAGACACCCAGAACTGAAAGTCATCTCTAGTGTGGACAAGATTGGCGCTGGCTCGCGAATTCTGAAACCACGCTTGGATGAGCAGGAAAATTCTGTGAGATATTTCACTGGTAGGAAACGCACGCGTAAAACCTGGTGAGAACTGTGACTGATATATATATATATATATATATATGCACATTATTGTTGTGTTTGCTGCAGACCTGTAACCAGAGGGCAAATTGGCGCACTGGAGAGATAGGGACTGATCATCCCTGGTTATGTGATATAACCGCAGATTGACAGGATAAACCATACAATTTTGAGGGAAAAGTGGAAATATCCACGTGAGTGTGGCAAAGCTCTCGGTCCCAATAGAAATTCCCTATGGCCTGCTATCGGAGAGGAGGGCATTGAATAAGAGTGTGTTCTCCTAAAGAAATTCGTGGGTAAACGGATTTGTATTTGTTTTTTTTTTTTTTTGCGTTTTTTTTTGTATTTGGTGTGGGACTACAGGTGAAAGCTAACTTCTAAACAGCTTCATCTGTGTCTCTGTGTGTGCTTGGTATCTGTTTGTTTAGTGTATTGCTAATGCAAAGTGTTGGTTAGAGATTGACAGGAATGACCATACATCTTTGAGGAAAAAGAAAAAAGTGGGGGAAATATAGGTTTTTATTTCTACCCACGTGAGAGTGAAATAGCTCTGGTCCAATAGAAGAATAAGGCATTAAGAGTGTGCCTTATGTCTTGTATGCTGTAGAACCACAAGTCACTGTAGATTTAAACGGTTCGTATCTGTTTTTTTTTTTTTTTTTTTTTTTTTTGTTTGTTGGTAGGACTAGAGGGGGTTATCTAGTTGTTTGTCTGGTTTCTATTGTCTAAGCAACTGGTGGAGCAACTTTAGTGTGGGTAGGCTAATTAGCATATCAATGGAAGCCATTAAAGGTTTCATTAGCAAGCATGGTGGTATTAGATTTCAATTTACGGTACTCACGAAAGTAAGTTAACGTATCAATTTGGGGAACTTTTGAGACCATGTAATACACATAACAATCTCATAAGTAATAAATCAAAAAAAGGCAGGAAACAGAGAATGGCCAATGCCTTATGCATGTTAATGAGAATGAGAGAAATTTCGGAACAAAAAGAATTAGAATAGTTTGCTGATAGAGAAAAAGTGATGGAACAGGTAAGATATAGTAATGGGGATTGAAAAGGCTGATGCAGATGCTCGTAGTCGGATTAAACAATTAGTGACTGAGAAATGTGTATTGCAACAGAGATTAGATGAATTAGAACAAACCTGCAAATTAAGAGAAAGTTGCATTGCCTCTTTGAATCAAAGGGAGGCTGATAATTTGCCGGTTATCACAAGGCTTAAGGCACAAGCAGCCATAATGGAGTTATCCTCCAAGTGTGCAATGGTGGAGGTACCCTCCGCACATGCTCAGTGTACAGAAAAGCTAGAAGTGAGACATGAAGAAAACCCGTATGCTATTATCACTGCAAATGATAGTACTGTGATGGGAATCGATGTGGAAGAGGCAAATAAAGGTGGGATAACTGCACTTGAAATTGACTCAGGAGTTGAAACTTCTGATGACTCTTCAGACAACGAAAGTGTAAAGTCTGTTCATTCCAATCGCAGTAATATTATCCAGCAATGTGGGTTTCCAGCGCCATATGCTAAAAAAATGGCCTATGCAGGGAAACCAGAACTAAAATGTTTTTTGTGTAAAAGGGGGGCAATTTTTTGTATTGTCGGGCGGCGAATAATGATATCGAAAGGAAATTATACCCGAAAACGACCCGAAGGCTTCATGTGTGTTATTCAGCCAGGTGGGGTAGCCATCCAAAGCATGGAACCCATAGTAATCAAACCCATCTCCCGTGTAAAACGCAAATGCGGGGTCTACAAACTAAAAAGCAATATGTAGGACAGTTGCGTAGAGCCAATGGTGGTAGTATTGTGATATTAACGATAGCATGTGCTTTGCGTATAGATAGACTAGCTAAACTATAGGGACTAGACAAAGGAATACATACCTGATGATAATAATAATAATAATAGATTGCATTTATCAGTTACTTCACCTATCTACCAACCAATCAGGGGAGAATGGACATAGACCCGATCTGAAAAAAAAAGGGAAGGAATACGAGGGAGGGGCAGAACATACCCCCAATCAGGACCACCCACCACAATACTATCAAAGGGGAACATCATAAAGATAATCATAAAAATAACGTCCACATCCAGTCATGTCAATCACCAAGGGCGGAACCCGCCCGTATGACGAAGGACGTCCCCCATATTAACATAAGGGAGGAGCGGCGGTCCGCGTGAGAACACCCACATCCGAGTGTCGTAACGTTGCCATATTCAGGCGCCCAACGTCATGACAACTACTGACGTCACCGTGTCCCATGCGTTACGTCATCACGCATCGCCTTACTTTTGTTGAACTTTTTTGTTTATGTCACGGCTCACAACTATTTTTTCCACTTATATTGATTGCACTTGTTCTTATTTGGTGTGGCTTTGCTACGCCACTTATTATATTTATTTTCTTGTGTTGTAATAACACTTCTTTCCACTAGGTGTTTTTTTTTCATTCTAGCGCTGCATTTTTTGGTTATAGTGTTCTAGTATGCATGGCATACTAGCACATTATGAAAGGCTTACCCAAAAACGAAGCCCTCCAGCGGTGCACTGTCACCACTGACATGGCTTCTATTTTCACCAGGTCTTCCTTCTGGGTTTGCGGGCAGCTGCCGTTTGATTGGCCGAGCCTCAATGATGTCACTCCCGTGCATGTGCGTAGGAGTCATGCCCACAGCATGGCTCTGTCTGTGAACGGCACGCAGTCCGCATATGCCGTTGACATCACCAGCGCTGCCAAAGTAAATACCTCCTGAAGGTGCACGTTTAGGAGAAATGTATTGCACTTACAAAACATTCAAAGCATGTTCAAATATACTTAAATGTACACAAAAACAAAAAGTGCAAAGTTATTGACATTGAAAATCCACACTGGGAAAAGTGGTGGAAACATTAAATTTAAGTCCAAAAAATAACAAAAAAGTGTTGGCGTGTTGATCCCGGTGAGTAGATATCAACCTCCAGGAATTAAGGCAATAGTCCGTGAAAATAAAGTATTGGGAGAAACCACCACGGATTAAACTGAGGCTTACCGGAACATATGGACTCAACAAGGCATATGCCAAATGAGTCGTCAGAGCTTTGTGGTGACAAAGCACCAATAATTGGGAGCGTCAACGTTTGGAGATGTTTTTAGCACCGGGAGATGGTAGTCACACTTTCCTCTAGGGGACACAAATCTTAAGAGCAAAAACTCAGATGTAGAATCCGTTGCATGGGTTCACAGATGTTTAGCCATAAATGAAATAAAAATTCCACATAGTGTGAATCTGCTTAACAGGAAATGTATTAAAAAAAGTAATAGAAAACGCTCACATTTGAGTAGAAACAAGCGCTTGCACAACTGGAATAATAACGTAATGGAATCAGTAGGCTTGACCCAACGTGTTTCATCTAAGAAGACATCATCTGGGGTGTCACCCTACTGAAACCATCGCATTTATATAGGTAAAGACCCCCAATAATAAGAGACAAACTTGCTGGTGATAAGTCAAACGTAAATGTGGCGAGTTCCTAATTGCCAAAATGGCGGCGGTGCGTGCCATTCAAGCCTTGCAATGAATAGAGAATAGCCCAACAGAGATAGAAACACTTCCTGGTAGAGTGGAAGCGATGCACGCCAATCCAAGCCTTGTTCTGAGTGGTGAAGCATCGCTAACTTTAAAACACCAAGCCTCATTGTCGGGAACATCAGGCAATGACCCAGGAGAGAATTACATCCAGGTCCTAGCTCTAACTTCCACAATTGTAGACAAAGGGCGAAGTGTGCTCTTCAGGCCTCGTTATGAATAGCGATCAGCTTAAATGACCAATATCTTTGAAATAAATTCAGTAAAATAACCATAAGGAACGACATTTATTAAGAAATGTGAAAATGAAATAAAGTACAGATTATGCCCAATTACCGTATATACTCGAGTATAGGCCGACCCGAATATAAGCCGAGGCCCCCAATTTACCCCCAAAAAAACTGGCAAACTTATTGACTCGTGTATAAGCCGAGGGTGAGACATGCCTGTCCATCCCTGTGTGTGTGTCCGTCCATCCCTGTGTGTCCGTCCATCCCTGTGTGTCCGTCCATCCCTGTGTGTCCGTCCATCCATCCCTGTGTGTGTGTGTGTCCATCCATCCATCCATCCCTGTGTGTGTGTGTCTCCATCCATCCATCCATCCATCCCTGTGTGTGTGTGTCTCCATCCATCCATCCATCCATCCATCCCTGTGTGTGTGTGTCTCCATCCATCCATCCATCCATCCATCCCTGTGTGTGTGTGTCTCCATCCATCCATCCATCCATCCCTGTGTGTGTGTGTCTCCATCCGTGTGTGTGTGTGTGTGTGTGTGTGTGTGTGTGTGTGTGTGTGTGTGTGTGTGTGTCCAGCCTACCTGTGTCCCGAGCCTTTGTCCCGAGCCTCCGTCCCGTGTCGTGCCTTGCCTTCGTCCCGTCCCGTCCCGTCCCGTCCTGTCCCGTGCCGTGCCTTGCCTTGCCTCCGTCCCGTGCCCTCTTCGTCGGCGGCCATTGTAAAATTCAAAAGCCGCGCCTCCTCCTTCGCCTGTGATAGGCGGAACACTGAATTTCCCAGCAGCCTGTGTTCCGCCTATCACGGACGTCGTATCATCCTCGTCCGTAGTACGAGGATGAGAAGATGCCCGTGATAGGCGGAACACAGGCTGCTGGGAAATTCAGTGTTCCGCCTATCACAGGCGAAGGCGGAGCCGGAGGCGCGGCTTTTGAATCATAGAATGGCCGCTGTCTGTCTGCTCGACACGCTGATCGAGCGGGCAGACAGCGATGACTCGAGTATAAGCCGAGGGGGGCACTTTCAGCCTCAAAAAAGAGGCTGAAAATCTCGGCTTATACTCGAGTATATACGGTAATAATTATTAATATTTATTAATGGGGCATAATCTGTACTTTGGAAATTCATGGAAATGCCAGTCTACCAGGAGACAAGGGCATCTGCAAAAAAGCATGGGCAACTCTAGGGATGAACCCTGCCCAGATAAAGTTAACTCCTATTTGATCTAATTTATTAAAGAAAGAACTAGGAATTGGGACTGTAGTGTTGCAAAATACATAGAGGAATTTAGGAAGGAATGTCATTTTTAGGAGATTAATCCTTCCAACCGATGAGAGTGGCAGGGACTTTTATGCCCGACATTTAGAACTGAGTTTCTGGAGGCTTGGATAGACATTATCAACAAGGTATAGGGAGTGATCCCTCTGGACTTCAATCCTTAAATAACGAAACTTGAATACCCAAGTCAGAAGGGTCTGGATCGTAGGGGAGGAAACTGACTGGGACAATGGAAATAGGAGTGATTTGGCCCAGTTTATCCAGATACCTGAGAAAGACCCAAACTGATCTATAATCTCCAAGTCTGCTACCAGGGAGTCAGACGTATGCGGGGGGTACAAGAGGACATCATCTGCATATAGAAAAAGCTTCTCTGTCAATGGGTCCCCTGATAAGGCTAGCCAGGGGTTCTATGGCAAGTGCAAAGAGTCCAGGAGACAGAGGGCAGCCCTGTCTAGTCGCTCTTCATAGATAGAATGATGGTGATAAAATTCCATTAGTCCTGACTTTAGCCATAGGCTACCAGTTGTACCAGGAGGTAAACTTGGGTCCGAAGCTGAATCTCTCAAGTGTTTGCCAGAGGAACTACCACTCCACTGAGTCAATGGCCTTCTCAGTATCAAGAGAGGCCATAACTCCCTGGGACCCAGTGTTAGCAATGTGAGAAATGTGCGTCTAGAGGCAACGGAGATTAATGTCGGTACCCTTGCTCGGCATAAAGCCTGATTGAGTTGAGACAATTTGCCAGTATTTTGGTGAACACTTTGGCGTCTATGTGAGATTGGGTGATAAGATGCACACAACCCAGGGTCCCTTGCCAGGCTTAGACACCACCACAATCACCGCCTCTGACATGGGGGATGGAAGGCAGTCTTCCTCCAATATGGTCTGTCATAGTTTATGAAAGTGAGGAATGAAAAACTCATTGTTAGTTTTGTAAAATTCCGGTAGACTGTCCGGACCATGGTTTTAGCGGACTGGAGCGAAGCTACCGCCACTTGCACTTCTTTTATTGTTATCGGGGTGTCTAGTCAGCTATGTGTCGAGGTAGAAAGCATTGGAAACTCTACATGGTCTTGGAATTCATTAAACCTGTCTGGGGTAGAATCAACTTTAGATGTAAGAGACATTCATAGTACTTTGCAAATTGGGTATTAATGGTTCAGACTAGAGGTAGACCGATATATCGGCCGATATTTGGCATTGTTTAATTAATCGACATCGGCCGATTGTGCTGTCAAAAAAGGCCGATATCTTTAGCGTGACTTGCAAATGACTTCTGTAATAGAAGTCAATGCAAGTTGCCTGAAGACATCAGTGAAGCACTTGTTTCCTCTCTGGGCAGTCTGCCAAGAAAAGAGCAAACAGATACAATGTTTACACTTCTGAATGAATTCAACTCTGTGTGTAGGAGTTCTCAGTTTAACCATTTAAAGACTAAATCTTTTCTGACACTTGATGCTTACAAATAAAATCACTTAGAACCCCCACAAATTACATATATATTTTTTCGAAGAGATCCTAGGGAATAAAATAGCGGTTGTTGCAATATTTTATGTCACACTGTATTTGCACAGCGGTCTTTCAAACACAATTTTTTTGGAAAAAATACACTAATGATTAAAAAAAAAAAAAAACTAAAGCAGTAAAGTTAGCCCATTTTTTTTCATCCAAAAGTTTTGATTACCTGTTTTTGTGTATTTAATATAAATATATATATATATATATATATATATATATATATATATATATATATATATATATATATATATATATATATATATAAAAAAATTTTTTATCTAAATTATACATACAAGTGAATTGATTGGATGTTTGTTTTGTTTAATAAATGTTTAAATGTAAGAAATTTTCTGTATTACTTAAGGCTGCTTTCACGCTGGAGCGGGCAGGCGTTGATGGTAAAACGCTGCCAGTTTTAGCGGTGTTTTACCATCATTTTAGCTGCGCTATTCGGCTGCTAGCGGGGCACTTATAATCCAGCTAGCGGCGGAGGAAGGGGTTAGATGTGCCCGTGAAGCGCGGCTGCCAAATCGCATTGCAAGCGCTTCGGCAGCAGTGCCCATTCATTTCAATGGGCAGGAGTGGTGAAGTGGTATACACCACTCCAAAGATGCTGCTTTCAGGACTTTTTTTAACATCCTGCCAGCGCAGCTCAGTGTGAAAGCTCTAAGGCTTCCACACAGACTGCAGGGGAGCCGTTTTGCAGGCACTTTACAGGTCCTATTTTTAGCCCAAAAGCGTCTGAAAAACGCCCCAGTGTGAAAGGTGTCTAACTGTAAGCCCCTGTACACACGGTCAGACATTCTGCCAACCAAATCCGTCGGATTTTGTCAGTCGGATTTTGCCCGTCGGATCTTGTCCGAAACTGTTGCATACACACGGTCGGACTAAGTTGTCGAAACATCCGATCATTCAGAACGTGATGACGTAATTTCGTTACGATGGGACTAGTAGCCAATAGCTTTGATGTAGGAATTTGATCTGAGCATGCGTGGCACTTGGTCCGATCAAAATTCTCTACACATAATCGGAGTATGTCCGATCAAACCAGTTGGGCGGAAAATATTTCCAACATGTTGGAAAATTGGGTCCGACGGAGATTCGGACGGAATCAGTCTGATGCATACCACACACAGTCGGATTATCCGACGACACGGGCCGATAAGACGCATTCCGACGGATTCTCCGACCGTGTGTACAAGGCTTTAGATTTTATGAGATTTTTAAGGGGGAAAAAAAAAATCGGCCTAACATATCGGCCCAAAAAAATCGGCATCATATATCGGGCGCGTCGATTTCTAAATATCGGCATCGGGCAGAGAAAAACCCATATCGGTCGACCTCTAGTTGAGACTGTAGAATACCAGTTCCTTTGCTAATATTGGCAATATACGGTGTGGTAGAGCGTTCCCTAGCTAACCATACCAGCAATCTACCCATCCTCTCTTACTGTTAAAAAATCTTCTGAGATTGGGACAGTAGAAGCTTCGGACAGGAGGTTGACCGCTTCAGTGCAATTTCTTTATACATTATTTGCATAGCCTTGTACATGTCCTCATCCCTGCTGACTACATATTGGGACTCCAGGGCCTGAACTTTATGTTCCGCTTCCTCAAGCGACAGGCCAGCCTCTATGAGGATTTTACCTATAACCGCCTGGTATTTGGCCTTAAATATGCACCTCAAAGGCATCCCAAACTACTGCTGTGGAAGCAGTACCTTGGTTATGTACCCAATAATCATGTAGCTCTCTCGTCATCTCAGGGGCTACCAGTTCATTGGTCACCCAAAAATTAGAGAGCCTCCAGGGGCACAAACCGGCAGCTGAGTCTGTCCTTAGCTTCAGCAGCATTGAAGTGTGATCTGATATGCCACAAGGTAGTATAACTACCTCCTGGGTACGGGAGAGCAAATGATTAATTGCATATATAAAATCAATCCTGGAGAATGTAGCATACGTGGTAGAGTGACAGGTTAATTGCTTCTCCCTTGGGTGTCTCCACCACCATATGTTACTCAGACCATAAACCTAAGCCCAGCGGAACAGGGGAGAATCATTAGCAGAGCTAAATTTGTCCAGACTAGGATTCATGGCCATATTAAAATCTCCTGCCAAGAAAATATTTTCCCTTTTGATATTGGGCCAACAGCGGTGAAATGTTTTGCAATATAGCAAGGGAGGCCAGAGGAGAGGGGGGATGTATACTCCCATAATTAGTAAATGAAGACGGTCACAGATAGCATGAAGGATAACATGCCTTCCTTCTGAGTCAAGTTAGAGATCCAGGAGAGTAAACTGCAGGGATTTATGGATTAGCATACTGATTCCTCTGGAGTAGGATGAGAAAGTTGAGTGGTAGTATGAACCTACCTAGGGCTTTTTAAGAGCCAGTACCCTACTCCCCAATGTGTCTACTGCAATATGCAAATATGGGGGTTATATTTTTTTCATATAGCTAAATTAGGGAATGTTTAAACTTCAGTTTAGTTCAGACCACGAACATTCCAAGACATTATTATAAGGGGAGCCATCATTGATAAGTGGTTATGTATGTGATCTTCGGATCTGCGCCTGTGACAACTGCACATATATCAACATTTTACTAGACATTTATAGATCAAAGCTTGCACAGCCAGGCAAATAAGATCTCTATCACCACCTGGTGGACAAAAGGTATAACCACGTGCCTCAGAACCAAAAAATAAAAATCAAAAAATAGGAATCAATAGGTTTTAAAAAACTCAAAAGCAAATTTCCCCACTCCCCCCCACCCACCACCTTGCATCACCCCCCAAACATGTGTGCTTCCCTCCCAGCAACTGACATGACAATTGCCATTAGGGATTGTGAACAGTGGAATACCAAAGTGTCTCAGCCCATACACATAGACAAGTCCTCCTGTAATGAAGAAAAAAAAAGGATTAATGGTCCCTGCAGATCTATAATTCACCCGGATTTCTCCAGGGGCACAGCACTTAAACATGTTATGAACCAATACTGATAGTTTCCATTAACGGCAAATGGCAGTAGTAAGAGCAACGTTAGTACTCTGGGCTTTAGAGGGGTATATTTTTCAGTCAAAAGGATTGTTAGTAACAGGATTAAGGAGAAATCCTCAGAGTGCTTCAGAAGGAAGCAATTAATTTGATGATTATTCCAGCATGCTCCAAATGTTCAGGGGGAAAAGGGGGGAGTCAACAGGGTCAAAAGGCATAGAGTCTTCAAGATGAAGGCATTTCCAAGAGTGATAGTACAGTTCTAGATAGAGCCTGAGCTAATGAAGAGGCCCAGAGTAAACATAGCCCAGAACAAAAGGGAAATGACATATACTCCAAACCTTGGAAAAGCCATTTTGTTGATTCAGTATGCAGTTTCTTTTATCTTCTAGGTAAGGTCTCCAACCACTGCAATGCATCCACTAGAGAAGTCAAGAAACAGACAGTTTCCCCATCTTGCATCCTTAGCTGAGCAGGAAGGAGCATGCTGTACTTGATTTTTTTTTTTTGCGGAAGTTAAGTTTAACATGGTCGAAGTAAAAAGAACAAACATAGTCAAAACATAGCCAAAGTTCAGTAACCAGAACGGATAGTCAGCCAAGCCAGAAGTCAGGGACCATTGTAATGGAACGGCAAGCAGGATCTGGAGCCAGAAGGGATGTCAGCAAAGCAAGTCTTAACCACTTGCGGACCAGCTGCGGCAGAATGGCACAGCTGGGCGAAAGAACATTATGCAATGTTGCTTCACTCTATGGCCACTAAGGGCGCACACGCCGCTGCTTGCCCCCAGAGCCGATGCGAGTGTCTGCCGGTCACAATCACCACCAGGCTTTTTACAGTAATTCGTGCATTTTTATAGCACTGATCGCTGTAAAATAGCCCAAAAAAAATAAATCCATGCAAATTAGTTGGAATGGATATTGCGGTGTGGGGAACTTCCCTTTCCGTCGTGTAATGCCTCTCTGAGCATTGTGTCTTGCACATATAATGCATTGAGAATAAAAAGCTTTTTAGTAGTTTGTGAAGCCATAGGCTGTACATACCTTATTTAACATCTCAGTCATCCCCCTATTTGACACATGAGTTACTCCATGTGTCAATACTGCATCATACCTAAATAAGGATTTTGGCAATACCAGATTTCCTTCAGGTGATGTGTAGATGTTATCTATTATCGTGCAACCTTTTATTTTCCAATATTGTTTCTCCCCAGGGGATGCATTCTGCTGCATATCAGTAAGGACTGTATGATCTATCTCTATGATTTCCTGTTCTGTCATTATTTGATGTGTTTCTTGTGCCGCTATTTTAGCTGCTTCATCTGCCCTTTTATTTTTTTCCAAGATGGGGTCTGTATGTTTTGTGTGTGCTTGAGATTTACAGATTGCAAGCTCTTTTGGTAACTGTATTGCATCTAGGAGCTCTAGAATGAAGTCCGTGTGTGAAATTGGTTTACCACTGGAGGTGATCACCCCCCTGTTTTTACATTGTTGTGAAAAAAAATCCACATGTACATGTTTACTGTTGAAAATGCATATCGACTGTCAATGTGTATGGTTACAGATTTTCCTTTTGATAGTATGCATGCTCTTGTCAGTTCTACAAGTTCTACTACTTGTGCTGAATAATGTTTTGGTAATGGCCTAGCTTCTAAGATTTCATCCTGTGTCATTATTGCATATCCAGTTGCATTTGTGCCATCTGGATTTTTCTTACTGGAGCCATCAACAAAAAGTGTCATGGCAGGATTAGATAATGGTACATCTTTCAAATCACTTTGTGACAGTACCTTTTCAGCAATGGCGCAGTACAGTCATGTTTATGACCATCAGTAGGAAGTGGTAGTAGTGTGGATAGGTTTAATGTAGTACATCTCTGTATCGTTAAGTGAGGTTGTGTCAAAAGTATACATACAGGAAAGGTGTCCTGCTGGGCTCAAATATGATATTTCTTGTTGTAAAAGAATAACAGATACTGCATGTGGTACTTTGAGTGTCAGCGGGTGATATAGCACTATAGATGCTGAGGCCTTAACTGCTTCCGCTGCAGCTACCACTGCCCGTACACAGGGTGGAAGTGCTCTAGTTACACTGTTTAATTTTGTCGAATAGTAAGCAATTGGCCTCTGGCGCCCGCCATGTGACTGTGTAAGTCCTGATGTCATGTGACTTTCCCTTGAGTCTACTGTTTGTTCTAAAGGTTTGTCATAGTTTTGTAAGGCTAGTACTGATGAGCTAGGAAGGAATTGTTTTAGGTCAGTAAAGGCTGTCTGTTTCCTCAATCCATTTTATAGCGTCTTGTGGGGCCATGGGGTTCCCATGCATGGCATGGACCAACAGGGTGGTCAGTATTGAATACACGGGGATCCAAGCCCTACAAAAATTTGTTTCTTTATTTCTGGCTTCGGCACCTGGAGGAGGGCTTGAATTCTCTCCTCATCCAGATGTCGACCTTCTTTGAGATATTATACCCTAAGTATTTGACCTGCTGTTGCCACAACTGGAGTGTAGTTTTATTTATCTTATGCCCTTGGTCATGGAGGAAATACAACAGAGCCATTGTGTCAGTCCTACAAACCTCCTCTGAGGGAGACGCCACTAGGATGTCTAGAAGGAAAAGAGGGGTATTGGAGAGGCTATCAGGACACGGACTAATCACCCCTGTTTGTAAAAGTTTGTCTATTACAGGGGCTATATCCCCCTCTGTTTCCTTCTTAAGGGGGTATTTCCTTCATCACCTTGCACAAAAACCTTTACTTTCACATTCTTTTTTTTCATCGCTTTCAAATACTTCTCAGAATGCTTAGCATATTGCAAAACATAACTAAAACCGATACAGTTCGGTAAGTAACCATGTGTTTAACAATGTAATCCTTATAATCCTGTTTTAATTCATTAACAAAAGCTATTTTTAGCTGTTGGTGATATGCACTATTTACATCCTCAGCTTCGGGGAGCCCAGAGAACACTTTAAAAGCTTCTACCATGTTTATTCAAATAATCACTAACACTTTCCTTGTCTTTCTGTACAGTCATATTAATCTTTTGCCAGTCAGTTTGTTGTATCCATTGGAGATTGCATCTCCGATAGAAGGCCGTCAATCTGTCTGTCAAATCTTGGCTATCATGGGCCAGTGGTTCCCCTCTTATGTTGAGGGGGCACTGGGGCTACACAGGGGTCCCAATTTCCCTTTACTGATGCCCAATCTGATCCTAGAACCCTCCTTAAGGCCCTTTCCACTTCGACCCAGTTTTGCCTATAACAATTCCTGAGATCTTCCATATTTTAAATAAATTCTTGGGCCCCAAACTTAGGATGTTTAATATGGTCGGTAGCCTTCTGCTTGTCACTCTCAGTACATGGTCTAAAAACAGTCATAGTTAGGGGCTGACTGTTTTGTTCACCTCAAGGGTTTGGAACCTCTATTAGGGTATACCCTTCAGCATCCTCCGTGTCCTCCTGGCTATAATCTACTTTTTTTATGGGTCTCTTAGTTAGAGGTCGACCGATATATTGGCTGATATTTGCCGCATCGGCCGATTGTGCTGATAAAAAGGCCGATTATAACTACAGTGCGACTTGCAAATGACTTCTGTAATAAAAGTCAATGCAAGTTGCCTGAGTCTTCAGTGAAGCACTTTCCTCCTCTCTGGGCAGTCTGCCAAGAAAAGAGAAAAGAGATACAATGTTTACACTTCTGAATGAACTAAGCTCTGTGTGGAGGAGTTCTCAGGTTAACCATTTAAAGACTAAATCTTTTCTGACACTTGTTGCTTACAAGTAAAAATCCTGTATTTTCTGCCAGAAAATCACTTGGAACCCCCAAAAATTATATATATATATATTTTTAGCAGAGATGCTAGGGAATAAAATAGCGGTTGTTGCAATATTTTATGTCACACGGCATTTGCGCAGAGGTCTTTCAAACGCAATTTATTTTTGAAAAAAATACACTAATGATTTAATTTAATTAATAAAACGGTAAATTTAGCCCATTTTTTTTGTCCAAAAGTTTTGATTACCTGTTTTTATTTAATATTTAATATATAGTTTTTTTTTTAATCTAAATTATACATACAAGTAAACTGATTGGAGGTTTGTTTTGTTTAATAAATGTTTAAATGTAAGACATTTTCTGTATCACTTATTAAGGCTGCTTTCACACTGGAGCGGGCAGGCGTTGACGATAAAACGCTGCTAGTTGCCGTCATTTTAGCTAGTGGGGCGCATATAACCCAGCTAGCGGCCGAGGAAGAGGTTAAATGCGCCCGTGAAGTTCCGCTGCCAAATCACATTGCATGCGCTTCGGCAGTGGTGCCCATTCATATCAATGGGCAGGAGTGGTGGAGGAGCGGTATACACCACTCTAAAGGTGCTGCTTGCAGGTCTTTTTTTAACATCCTGCCAGCGCATCGCCTCAGTGTGAAAGCACTCGGGCTTTCATACAGACTGCAGGGGAGCAGTTTTGCAGGCACTTTACAGGCGCTATTTTTAGTCCAAAAGCACCTGAAAAACGCCCCAGTGGGAAAGGTGTCTGTTAGATTTTATGAGATGAAGGGGGGAAAAAAAAGGGGAAAAAAAAATTAAAAATCGACCTAACATATCGGCCCGAAAAAATCGGCATCATATATCGGCCACCGGCCGCCGTGATTTCTAAATATCGCCAGAGAAAAACCCATATCGGTCAACCTCTACTCTTAGTTCCCTCGGGAACTCTCCATCCCCGGGACCATGCTTCAGTCAACGTCTCTAATATAGATCAGCTCATCGCCTGACATTAGCTTGTTCCAGCAGAGCGGGTTCTGCATCCTTTGTTTGGGTCGCTATGTTGACTGCTTTGGCTCACGCCCTGCTGGTAGGCAAAGGCTTACTGGTAGAGCTGTGGGGAACAGATGAGCGTCTCCCCATGGTCATACTGGTCATGAGAGTTACTGCCACCATTTCCGTTAAGTCACAGCACACAATCTGCAGGGAGCCGGATCAAAAAACAGCAGACTAGATCAGAGCTCTCTCAATGTGCGTATGCTTCAGTGGCCAACTTGAACACGCCCCCCGAAAACATAATTTTAGAGTGACAAAGAAACAGGAAACATTTCAGAATAAGATTAGAACTTCATATTTATTGCTACAATGATTTAAAGCTATCACTAAAGGGAAGAGGAGGAGCTATGGGGTATGAAAGACGTTTCGCAAATCATCCATGCAGGTTCTAGCCACAACTAAGGTCACCTTCATCCAATCTAGATAACTTTTTATATTTTCCCTGTGGGCTTATTGATTCAAAAATAGCTTTGTCTTTACTTAGGATAACAGAGTAGCACATGCTGTTTTTTTTTTTGTTTTTTAGGACAAATGAAGCTTGTTTTGGCAATATTCTATGTAGAAGACCAAAGACAAAAATACTTAAATCTAACGTTTGATCTGTTATATTTTGCCTTCCCTGGTTCCTCCCTTTCCTCCTCATCAACATACAAATTCTATTTTAAAGGTGAAGTTTGGTACAAGGGGTCTTCAAAAAGTTTATACACTTTTAAATATATAATAGGAGTTTAAAAAAAAATCCATAAATGTTTTGAAGAACCCTCGTACATATATTTTTCAGGATAAAGCACCATACACATGGTGTGCATCTGATTACCTGCAGGTGGCTGCTTCTGCTAACAAATCTTCTTCTCTGTGCCCCCTACAGCTGCCAGATACTGTCCTGAGCGGCTGTCTAATGGGATCTGTAATGACTCATTTACACTTGCATTGCCCTCCTTCCATGTTTGCTTTTCAGAGGGCATTTGACAGGTACTGGGAAGCATTATGTCAACCCTACAGCACACAGGAACAGAGCTGAGGCTCTCAATCTTATGGAGATCCCTCCCATCACCTTCTTTCTCTTGGTGTCAGGCAAACTTGTCCGAAGTGACTCATGCAGATAGCATGGAAATAATGCAGCAGACAGAAAGGACACTTAGTGCTCTGGATTGAGACAAGTACATACTATAGAGGGATATGCTTTGTTCACATTTCATGTCTGAGGTTTACAACCACTTTAGGAGGAAGCACATCTCCAATGATGCCCTCCAGGGGTCAGCTTAAGGGCAGCATACCGACTGCATCACACCGCAGAGCTCCACCTGTGCAGGGCACTGCCTCTTCGCGTTATTCCAAAAGTTCTTTGGTGTGGGCCTTTTTTGAGATGAGTGCATCAGATTGCACCACTGCTATTTGCAATATATGTCTCAAGTGTATCTCGTGTGGCCAAAACATCAGCCGCTTGGGCACCACATGCTTGACCAGACATATGTCGATCTGCTATGCAGTTCATTGGCAAGCATACCTAAAAGACCCACATCAAAGAATAAAGCGGACCTCTCCTTGCTCCTCATCAGCTGGGATCTCCAACCCCACTATACCTTCAGTCCTCTCTGAAACCTGCACTGAGAGGAATGAAAATGTAGAATTAGGTGTGTCACAGCCACATACTTGCGGGCAATCTGCTATCGGTACACTGAGGTCCGATTGTACCAGGCACATTTCCCTGCCCCAGCTGCTGCACCGTCAAAAGAAGTTCACTCCCAGCCATCCACATGCCCAGCAGTTGAATGCTAGCTTGACTAAATTGCTAGCACTTCAACTGCTGCCTTTTCAGTTGGTAGACTCTGCCCCCTTCCGTGAGTTTGTGGAATGTGCCGTTCCTCAGTGGCAGGTTCCTAAACACCACTTTTTCACATGGACGACAATGCCGGCTCGCTACCGTCATTTGTAAGGCAATGTCTTGGCATCGCTGGACAGGGCAGTCAGCGGTAAGGTGCATATTACCGCTGACTCATGGTCCAGCAGGCATGGACAGGGATGTTACCTATCTTTCACGGCGCAATGGGTGACTCTGTTGGCAGCTGGGAAGGATGCAGGACAAGGTGCAGTAGGGTTGGAGGTTCCAAAATGCTACTACTGGTGATTCTGACACACCTCTCTCTTCCACTCCTCCTCTTTTTCTTCCTCCATGGCATCTTCCTGTGCTTTGTCCTCGGAACCAGAGGTGCTCCGTAGGCGTTCAAGGAGCTACCCAAGTACGCAGGTAAAAAGATGCCATGCAGTGCTTGCGCTGGTGTGCTTGGGGGACAGGAGCCACACTGGGGCAGAGATTCTGTCAGCTCTGCAGGGGCAGGCTGAGAGGTGGTTGACGCCATGCCAGCTTAAGCCAGGAATGGTGGCTTGCAACAATGGCACCAACCTCCTCTCCGCCCTCCGACAGGGACAACTGACCCATATGCCCTGTTTGGCTCACGTCCTTAACTTGGTGGTGCAGCGGTTCTTGGGCAGGTACCTGGGCTTACAGGATGTCCTGAGGCAGGCCAGGAAAGTCTGTGTGCATTTCTGCCAGTCATATAATGGCAGTTCTCGGCTGGCTGACCTCCAAAAGGAAT
This sequence comes from Lithobates pipiens, assembly GCF_037356315.1. Classification (NCBI taxonomy): domain Eukaryota; kingdom Metazoa; phylum Chordata; class Amphibia; order Anura; family Ranidae; genus Lithobates; species Lithobates pipiens. The sequence goes on along the minus strand of NW_027507748.1, from coordinate 39,197,550 downwards.
TTAATCTGCCCAAGAGCCGCCTAATCTGTGACATGCCCACCAGGTGGAACTCAACATTGGCCATGCTGCAGCAGCTGCACACGCAGCAGAGGGCTACCAATGAGTACCTGTGGGACTATGACACCAGGACAGGGTCAGAGGAGTTTGGTTTGTTTTCCCCACGCCAGTGGACCATGATCAGGGATGCATGCACTGTCCTGTCACCATTTGAGGAGGCCACGAGGATGGTGAGCAGTGACAATGCATTCATCGGTGACACTGTCCCTCTTGTCCACCTGTTGGAGCACATGCTGCCTGGAATAATGGACAGGGCACCTGAGGCAGCACAGAGGCAGGAAGAGGAGGACTTCCTTACCTTTCAAGGCCCCCTTTATCCAGACAGTGTTTCTGCTGGCCCGCCGATCACATAGGAAGAGGAGGAGGAGGATTGTGTCAGCATGGAGGTGGAGCCTGGCACTCAGCATCAGCAGCAGTCTTTAAGGGATCATTTACAGTCCCAAGAAACCCGTGGACTTGTACGTGGCTGAGATGAGGTGGCTGTGGATCATGTTGTCCATGTTGTCCTTAGTGACACAGAGGACTCCATACCAAATGCCTCAGCTAACCTACGTTGCATGGCCTCCCTGATTCTGCAATTCTGCAAAGCCTACGGAAGGATTCTCGTATTTGTCGGATCAAGGAGAGGGATCATTACTGGCTGGCAACCCTCCTTGATCCACGTTACAAAGGAAGGCCTTATCTTGCCATCTCAGAGGGAGCAGAGGATAAAACATCTTCAGAAGGCCTTGCAGAAAGGTCTGTGCAATGCGTTCCCAGAGACTGGGAGGTTACAAATTCCTGATCCTGGACAAGGTGTTGCTGAGGCTTCGGTCAGTCACAGAAAAAGCATTGCGCTCAGACAATTTTTTAGTCTGTAGCCCCAAGGTATGATCGGTTCCAGCAACCATCACCAGCGTCTGATTTACATGGGGCAGGAATATGATCAGTCTTGAACAAGATCAGACTTGGACACCTTTCCCACCGAAAATCCTCTGAGCTTGCACAGTATGCAATTGAGCTACTGGCCTGTCTTGCATCCTTTCGGAACGCACACTCAGTGCTGCTGGAGACTTTGTAACTGATCACAGGGTGTGCCTGTCCACCGACTCGGTTGATCGACTGACCTTCATAAAAATGAATCAGACTGGGATCACCCCCAGCTACCAAGCACCTGATGCTGATGTAACGGAATAATTTTTTTTTTAAATGTCAGATCCCTTCAAGACTGCCTATGCTGATGCTGAGTGACTATCATGTTATTCTGAGTGACTATCCTCTTCCTCCTCAATGATCATGCTGATAGCTTGTAAGAACATTTTTGGTTCTGGGCGCCTCCACCAGTGGCTAAGGTCCAATTTTTCAGCCCCTGTTCAACAGGGGCTTGTAATTACAATTTTTAATGCAATACTTTGCAGCAGGGCACATTCCTGTGCTCAAAACTACAGTTTCTGTGAGGTGTTGCAGTGTTGTGGCACCAGTGCCTAAGGCCGCGTACACACGCGGGGACTGTTCGCCCAACTTTGTTCGTCAAACAGTTTGAGCGGACAGTCCGCTCAAAATTAGCATGGACGGACTTGGCCACACACGACGAACGAACAGTCCGCTGAAACTTGCGCGATGACGTGAACGGCAGGTACGACGGGACTAGAAATACGACGTCCTATACACTGCAATGCAACCTTCGCCGTGTAAATCCTTTCTGAGCATGCGCGGAACTTAGTTTGACAAACAAGCCTACACACGGGCGGACTGTCCGCTCAAACCAAGTTTCAGCGGACAGTTTTACGGAATTTCCGAAAAACTTTGTTCGTCAGACTGTCCGCTGAAACTGTCCGCTGAAGCCCACACACGAGCGGACTGTCCGCCGAAACACTGTTCAGCGGACAAAGTTGGGCGAACAGTCCCCGCGTGTGTACGCGGCCTAAGGCTCAACTTTTATGCCCCTGTTCAAAAGGGACATGTAATTACAATTCTTGATATAATATTTCACAGCAGGGCCCATTCCAGCGCCCACCAAGAGTAACTGTGAGGGCTTACAGTGTTGTGGCAACACCAACACCTTAGGCCCAAATTTCTGCAGAGCATATAGGGAAGATCCCAACTCTCAAACATCCAACTTACTATTGGGACAGAAAGTGAGGTGAAATCTTCTGAAGAGGTGCACAGAAAGCAAAAAAAAATGTTACAGGGGTGATAACTCTTCTCTATGTTTTCCAAAAAGCTTAAAAATAGATTTTTTGACTGGAGCTACACTTTAAAAAGTTACCAGTTCAAAATTACAAACAGATTCTACTTAACAACAAACCTACACAGTCCCTGTCTTGTTTGCACTGCCTGTATACTGCTGTTCAGAGTATATAGGGCCTGTGGGTTCCACGCCTTTCCTTTTTTTTTATTTGGGTGCGGGGTTCCCCTTAATATCCATACAAGATCCAAAGGGCCTGGTAATGGACTGGGGGGGGGGGGGGCGATACCCATGCCATTTGTCTCACTGATTTTCATCCATATTGCCGGGACCAGACATTACATCAAAGCCGCAAGCAGTTTTAAATGACTTTTATTCCTTTAAAAATGTAATTTTGTGCAGGGACTGTTCTAAGCATGCACCACTTTACAGGTATACTATAGAAACCCCCCAGGTACGATATTTAAAGGAATATTTCACTTTTTTTTCACTTTAAGTGTCATTAAAATCAGTGCTCCCGAAAAAACTGACGTTTTTTAAAAAAAAAATGTAATTGATACATGTCCCCTGGGGCAGGACCCAGGTCCCCAAACCCTTTTTAGGACCTTTAAAAGCTAAATTTTGAAGATGCACACATGCCTAAAATGTGTCTTTTCCCTACATCTATTTTGCTAAAGCCCCAAAACACACAACATGTGCTATTTCCCATCATGGGATATTAATGTACGCGTTTTGTGGGTGCGACCCCTTCCTCCAAACTAAAGTAGGTGAGAGGAAGGGGTTGCACCCCTGAAACACATCCATTGATCCCCCATGATGGGAGCTAGCACATGTTGACACACTGAGGCTTATTTCAGAAAGGCCATTGCACTTTGCACTACAAGTGCACTTTCAAGTGCACTTGCATTGCACCTGTAATAGTGTAAAGTGGTTTTGCCTTTTTTAATTAACCCCCAGTGTGTCAACATGTGCTAGCTCCCATCATGGGGGATCAATGGATGTGTTTCGGGGGTGCAGCCCCTTTCTCTCACCTACATTCGTTTGGGGGAAGGGGTTGCACCCACAAAGCACATACATTGATATCCCATAATGGGAGATAGCACATGTTGACACACTGTGTGCATCTTCAAAATTGGCTTTAAAAACTGTAAAAACACACATAACAACTTAAAAATTTAATTTGGGTTTAGATTTTCCCTAAAATATCAATGATGTTGCTCAGTCTTTTTTGAACATCATGGATTTTTTTTTAATTTCTTCGAAATCACGATTACAAACCATGATGTCCCTGATCAGGATTTGTGCACTTGCACTTCTGAAGTGAGTTTCTTCTTCCACAACATCCACATCACCTAAAAATAAAAAAACACACCATGTATTATAAATATGCAGGCATCCATATATTACCTGAAGCTGTGGTCTCAGACACTGACCTGTGGTCGACACCATTTCTACCACTTCACCCAGCACTTCCTGAACATCTGCATCCACATCTTCAGGGTGTGTGGTAAGTTGCCTTTCTTTATTCAGTGTGGGGTTACTGGTGTCCTCAGATGTCCCTATTCTTTTCTCCCCTATGTGAATAAAAAAAACTTATACTTAGCAGACAGATATATTAAAGTGGTTGTAAACCCTTCCAAACCACTTTGACCTACAGGTAAGCCTAGATTAAGGCTTACCTGTAGGTCCAAGAAATAACCATGTAGGTTTAGGAGATATTTACAAAAACACAGGCACCACTGTCTACGGCGCATGTGCCGTAGACAGCGGCGCACAGGCACACTGAGCAGGCCGCAGATCACGGCGATATGCCACATGTGTCGGCTCCTGTGCGCATTCGTGGGAGTGACATCATCGCGGCTCTGGCGAATCACAGCGCCGGAGCAGCGAGACCCGGAAGTAACTCCGGGATACATGGCAGCGGTGAAGATGAAGAAGGAGGACCGCTTCGGGGGATTCTTTCTCAGGTAAGTTATTCATAATGAGCTAGTATGCTATGCATACTAGCTCATTATGCCTTTGCCTTGCAGGTTGCATTAAAAAAAAGTGCCTTTACTTCCTCTTTAACCACTTCAATACCGGGCACTTTCGCCCCCTTCCTTCCCAGCCCAATTTTCAGCTTTCATCGCTCTAGCGCTTTCAGTGACAATTGCGCGGTCGTGCTACACTGTACCCAAATGAAATTTTTATCATTTTGTTCGCACAAATAGAGCTTTATTTTGGTGTTGTTTATTCACGACTCCGTTTTTTATTTTTTGCGATATAAGCGCAAAAATAGCGGAAATTTGGAAAAAAAACTATATTTTCTTTTTTCTATTTTAAAAGAAATCCAATAAAATCGAATTTTGTCATAAATTTAAGCCAAAATTTATTCTGCTACATGTTTTTGGTAAAAAAAGAATCCGTTAAGTGTATAATAATTGGTTCGTGTGATCACGGACATATGTACGCAAATGATCATGTACAGATGTGTGCAGGTGATCATGTACATATGTGTGCAGATAATCATTGGGACATGTGATTTTAGTGGGACATATGTGGGGGACATGTTTTTATTATTAGGGACATGTGTTTTTATTATTTGGGGACATGTATGTTTTGGGGACATGTGTGTTTTGGGGACATGTGTGGGGACATTGTGTTTATACTGTGTGGTGTGTTGTGTGTTTACACTAGACTGATGATCAGTGAGTAAAAAACAGCTCATACTCACTAATCATCAGCCGGCTGCAGCGATCTGCTCTCCTCTCCTCAGCGATGACTTCTGTGTGAGGAGAGGTGGAGCCCATTGCCTAGCAACTGGCTGTTTGTTTACATCACATGACAGGCGTGATTGAACACGGCCGTCATGTGATCAGGAGGGCCAATCACAGAGCCCTCCTGCCGATCTGAGATGCGCCGTGTCCGGGTGACACGAGTACATCGGGATCGCACCGCTGCGCGGGCACACGCGCGCGCAATCCCGCTCCTTCTGAAGGACGTTTGGAAGTCCTATCAGAATTAGACGGCTAACCACTTACCACTTACAGACCAGACCATTTTGCTGGTCAAAGACCAGACCACTTTTTGCGATTCGGCACTGCGTCGCTTTAACTGACAATTGCGCGGTCGTGCGACGTGGCTCCCAAACAAAATTGACGTCCTTTTTTTCCCACAAATAGAGCTTTCTTTTGGTGGTATTTGATCACCCCTGCGGTTTTTATTTTTTGCGCTATAAACAAAAATAGAGTGACAATTTTGAAAAAAAACCATTATTTTCTACTTTTTGTTATAATAAATATCCCCAAAAATATATAAAAAAACATTTTTTTCCCTCAGTTTAGGCCGATACGTATTCTTCTACATATTTTTGGTAAAAAAATTGCAATAAGCGATTATTGTTTGGTTTGCGCAAAAGTTATAGCGTTTACAAAATAGGGTTAGTTTTATGGCATTTTTATTAATAATTTTTTATTTATTTTTTTACTAGTAATGGCGCCGATCAGCGATTTTTATTGTGACTGTGACATTGCGGCGGACACATCTTTGGGACCATTGTCATTTATACAGTAATCACTGCTATATAAATGCAGTGATTCCTGTGTAAATTACACTGGCAGTGAAGGGGTTAACCAGTGGGTGGCAGTGTTGGAATTAAGTGTTCCTAGGGGTGTGTTACTAACTGTGGGGGGTTGGGCTTTCATTTAGTGAACACTGATCTCTGCTACAATCACATGGAGCAGAGATCAGCGTCACCAGTTGCTCGGCAGAATGGGGAAATGCTGTTTACACCGCATTTCCTCCATTCAGCCGTCCCGTGAGATGATCATGGGTATGCCTGCTGCAATCGAGTCTGCGGGACCCGCGACCGGACTCACGGGGGTCCCGACCGGCACGTGAACGCGCCGCCGCCGGCGCGCTCGCAATGGCAGGGCGGCATTGAAGATTGGACGTACCTGTATGCCAATATGCCTGCCCGTGCCATTCTGCCGACGTACATCGGCGTGCGCTGGTTGGGAACCGGTTAAGCTAGAAATAGTAATATGAAACATTGCTTGGAAGTGTCTTCCAATTGTCTGTTTTGGCAGAGTGCTCAGCTGAATACATGATTCTTTCCCTTTCATAAGCTGGAATACTTACCTGTTTTGTGTAAGTTTCACACATGGAGAGACCCCTAGTATCCAGTACCTGCGTGGGATACCATAACAAGGGTGTCATGGTGTCCAACACTAGTGCTCCTGCGCCCAGATTTGTAAACAACTGTTGAGTGTCCGCTCCTGACACTGAATCAAGTTGTCATTTCATTATAGTTTTAAACACATCTAGACAACAATGTAATAAACTTATTTTAACCAAAATAGGCCTGAACAAATGTAGTTAACCTACATCTACCAAAAAGGACGTATTAGTGGTCGAACAAACAATGTTTAATAGGAACGATACATGGTTAGTGGCCTATACTGCTCATAGATTGAGGCCTATATTGGGACACGATTAGAAGAGTTTAGCCTGACATTAGGGTTTGTCTGTGTTTTGTCTTGCAGATGAAATGGTTGATAAATTTACAGCCCCAGATTTCCTGCCAGAGTTTTGCCTTGTACACACGGTCGGACATTTTCAGACGGATTTTGTCTGAAACTTGTGTTACATACACATGGTCGGACAAAGTTGTCGGAAATTCCAATCATCAAGAACACAGTGATGTAAAACGCATATGACAGGACTATAAAAGGGAAGTTCAGAACCACGTGTGGCACCCTTTGGGCTCCTTCTGCTGATCTCGTGTTTATCGCGTGTTAGTAGAAGTTTGGTTAGAGATGATTTGCGCTTTTCAGACTTGTGCTTCAGATCGTTACTGTTCTACACTTTGTGCTTGCCGGTGTGTATCTGCTTATCGGTGTGTGTAGTCAGTTCACATTTGTTTGTCATTGTGGTCTATATTTATATAGCACGCTTTGATTTTCAGTGCTTATTGTCCACTCGTTTCTGGTTTTCAGTTCGTTTTCAGGCCTTGCTGTTTATCGGTATTTTCTGTTAGTCCGTTCTGACCAGCCGACCGTTTTGAAGCCATGTTTCGTGTACGTACTCCTCGTAGAGTTCGTGCAGTGCAGGGGCTTGGTGTTGGGCTTTTAGCTTTGACATAAGCCCAGTCCATGAACAGGGCGAGGAGGAGTTCGTGGAGTAAGAATTTGTTGTTCCAGCGCGACCAATTCTCGCACATGCCTTTTCTTCGTGAGATCCAGGAGAATAATCCTGATGATTTCAGGAATATTCTCAGGATGACGGACCCCATTTTTCATCATCTGTTGGCTTTGCTGACCCCTTATATCAGCAGGCAGGACACCTGCATGAGGCAAGCCAAAAACCCCCGGAGCAGAGGCTAGTTGCCACGTTGCGGTACTTGGCGACAGGGAGAAGCTTTCAGAACCTCAAGTTCTCGACAGGCATTTCCCCCCATACTCTGGGGATAATTATTCCAGAGACCTGTTCTGCCATCATTCAGGTCCCGCAGAAGGACTATATTAAGGTAATATTTCTCCTTTAACATCACATTCTATGTATTTAATGTTTGCTAATGTATTGTATTTCTTTCATCGTTCCATAATTACCATGATTGGAATATGCTGTAATATGCTGTGTCCCTTTGTCCTCATGCATGCTGGAAGCTTTTAAACTTCATTTTTTGTCCATCATGCATATTTACCTTCACTAACCTCCCCAACATGCTCTTCTGGGCCCATAAACACCTCTAGCCTAGTCCCTTAGCAATGTATTTTGTAAGCTCCATAGTAGTGCTTTCCCCTAAACACCCCCTAAAATGTGTACAAATGTTATGCGTGTCCTTAAATTCATGCAGAGTGCCAGAGGCTTTTTTTTGGTGGGCCAAACTCATTGGGAACCCCCCTCCCCCAACTGCTAAGTCAGCTGATACCAATCCTCTATCTGCTGACTTTGCCAAACCCATACACACTATACCTACCTCTATTGTGGTCGGATTTATGGATGAATTCACCAAAGCATGTAGTGCAAGGGCCTGCCTCAATACTTTCAAATGCTACTGTTTAAAGTTTTTTCTCCTATTATTATCTTGATAGGTAATAGCAGAATGTAAACATGTGCTTCCATTTGTTCATTGTTTTTTCTTTTGGATTATGACACTTTCTACCTGTCCAGTGGGCTGCCAATAGTGTAAGTAAGGAGGGACTGGCCAAAGTATCAAACATTATTTATGCATTCAGCTCTCAATGTTGATGTGCAAAATGACTATTTTTTCTTTTCTTGTTTGACTCTACAGTTTCCTTCAACGCCACAGGAATGGCAGACTGTGGCCTCCCACTTTGCTACCCGTTGGGACTTTCCCAATTTTGGAGGTGCAATTGATGGGAAACATGCCCACATCTTCCCACCCCCCAACTCGGGGCCCTACTATTATAATTACAAGGGGTTGAAAGAAAGTGTGTAGGTAGAGAGTAGTAAAAACTCTACATACACTACACTTCCTAGTAAAATACATTTTACTCTAGTATTCTACTATACTCACAGGGGCGTTTCTTAATGAATAGCAAAGTCTTTGTGTAATATGTGAAACAGTATCCCTTCTCCTAAAGGGTGTGTAGCAGAGATATGTATGTCTTCATCCAATAGAAATTGAAGAATCCTTCGTTCGTTCGTTCAATACTTCAATAATAGATGTTTTATTGTTCAGGAAGATAAGCAAAGACAAGATTGACATCTGGTAACATATGGCATGGTGTTGGCTTCTAAGGTGGAACTTCTGGTGTTACATTCTCCAAAGTGTAGAGTTCCTTCTCTTCCCACCGATCTACCCTCACTCTCATAATCCTACTCCATTCTTATACTGTTTCATGATGTTATGTCAGCATATCCTAATAACACCCATATTTGCATATATACCTAATATGGTTCAGTCTATAGATAGGTAGCATAACTCCACCCATTGTCCTGACATAGTAACTCAAAAATAGATGTACCTACTCAGCCAAACCACTCCTCTCTGTACTCTGTGTTGTTCTGTGACCTTTAGAGACCATTACTTATTACCATACATATAACTTACATATATTTTCAGAAACTTTTATCACTTAAAATATTAATTGACTCAAAAACTTCTAACAGGGTTATAATAGTATCATGATGTTGGCGATGGTGTCAGCTACCTACAAGTTCCTGTATGTGGACGTGGGGAAAAATGGGCGGATGTCGGATGGTGGAGTGATTGCCACCACCAGGTGTGGTTCTGGCATCTCCAGAGTGGCAGTTTGGGCTTGCCACCTCCAGAGGAGAATGTGGAAGGACTCCCCTTCATCTTTGCGGCGGATGAAGCATTTGCTCTGGGGGAGGATCTTATGCGGCCATTCCCTATGAGGACCCTCACCCCGGACCAGAGGGTTTTTAATTACTGGCTGGCCAGATTCAGAAGAGTGGTGGAGAACGCTTTTGGGATAATGGCCAGCTGGTTCCGCCTATTTTTGAAACCCATCCACATGGCGGAATATAAACTGAACCATATAGTGCTTTTCTGTTGCATTCTGCACAATTTTTTTTAAAAAGTACTCTCCAAACTATGTGGACCTGAGGCAGACTTTCTAGAACATGCCAACCTGATGGCACTTGAAGCTGGCCATCCTAGCTCCCCCCCCCCCCCCCCCAAAGCGCCCGCAAGGTCAGAAACAGATACACGGAGTACTTTGCGGGTAGGGGGCCCATTGATATGCCAGACAATGTCTGAGAGGCATTTTTTAAATACATTTCTCTTTCAAACTGCAATAATATTTGTTTTCATTTACTGCTTGGGTTTGTTTTAGGTGTCTCCTAGCTTTTTTTTTGTTTATTTTTTGGGCTTTTTTCTTCAACAGTGCAAAACAAATTTCTGGGCGAGATGAGGTGACAGTCTCTTCCTCAGATAATATTATTATTATGTTGTGGGTCTGCTACATACACCATGACAGAAATGTGTGGAGTCATGAAATCGTTGATAATTAAACTTTTTACTCAAAGCACATTCACATGTGTGTTTATAAAAGGGTTTAACAACAAACCAACATATTTGGTGTATATAACATTATTTTTGGTAACATTAATATAACTTGCCGTTTTTGAGGAAACGGGCATGTATCAAAGCATAACATACAGAATCCAGGAACTTACAAAGTTCAACTTTGAAAAGTGAAGACAATATCAGATATGAGCATGTCCAAACTTTGTTGATATTTCCTTCATCACATGGGGTGTCACCCCTGTAAAAGCCAAATTTGGAAGATACACACAAATTGTGACTCAAACTGGACATTTTCCTTCTGATCCCATGCCTAATGTCAACATGTGCTATCTCCCATCATGGGGGATCGATGTATATGTTTTGGGGGTGCAACCCTTTCATCTCAGCCACTTTAGTAGTGAGGAAGGGGTTGCACCCACAAAACGCGTACATTGATCCCCCATGATGGGAGATAGCACATGTTGACACTAGGCATGGGATTAGAAGGAAAATGTCCAGTTTGAGTAACAATTTGTGCATCTTCCAAATTTGGCTTTTGTCAAAATATAAAACAGTTTTTTAAAATATAAAATCGATGCTAGCTAGTTTTGTGTGTTTCAGATTCTCCCTAAAACATCAATGATGTTCTTCATTTTTTGTTGAACCTCGTTGATGTTTTTCTTGAGATTATCTAAATCACGATTGCACCCCATTATCTCCCTATTGAGGATCTGGGCACTGGTAAAATGCGATTCTTCTTCCACAACATCCACATTACCTAAAAATAAACAAAAAAACACACCATGTATTATAAAAATACAGGCATACATCTATTACCTGAAGCTGTGGTCTCATACACTTACCTGTTGTGGTGCCATTTTCGCCAATTTCAACAACCTCTCCTTCCTCCTCCTCTGCTTGTGCTTTTGCGATTTCCCCTTCTTTGGGAGGTGTGGGGTCCCTGGTGTCCTCCGACGTCCAAGTCTTCTCTCCCCCATGAGAATGTAAAAAAAGGAATACTTAGCACACTGATATTTGAGGGCAGAAATAGGAATATGAAACATTGCTTGGAAGTGTCATACAATTGTCTTTTTTGGCAGAGTTCAAAGCTGAAAACATTATTTTAGAGACTTTCTAAAGCAGGAATACTTACCTGTTTTGTGCAAGTTTGACAGATGGGGACACCCCTATAGAATCCACTGGAGCATGTGTCTGGGACACCCTAATAAAAAGGGTGTTCTGGTGTCCCACACTAGTGTGCCTGAGTCCAGATGTGTAAACAGCTACTGAGTGTCCTCTCCTTTACACTGAATCAAGTTTGCATTTCATTCTAATAGACATGAACAAATGTAGTTAAGTGCAACTTTCAAAAACATTGTATTTGAAGTGGGCAAACGAACGATGTTTACTACGAACGATTGAACCCATGAACATGAAAGTGGCCCTTTTAAACTGTACAACACTAAATAAAAACAAATGCAGCAGTATGCAAGCAATAGTAATAATATGAACACACGACAACTACTTACTTTTTTGAAGAACTCACTTGATCCTTCTGTACTTATCGTGCTCCCTCAGTTTCAGGTCTGACCAGCGTTTTCTTAGTTGGTCCTTGGATCGTCATTCCCCAAAATTCTTCTGCAGACTCTTCACAACTTTAGTCATGATCTTGGCCTTTCTGATATTTGAGTTTGGGTAAGGTCCATATTTCCCATCATAGTCGTTCCCCTTCAATATGTCCACCATCTCCAACATCTTGACAAAATACATATTTGAGGCCTTAAATCTCCTCCGGGATCGGGACTTTTCTGGCTCCAGGCTTTCGTCATCCTCCTCCTCATTAGTGGAATTATCATGCACCTGCTGTGTCTCCACCATGTGCTCTCCCCTCTGCACCGCAAGAGAAAGGATGGGGAATAGACTAGAAAGAACAACAGGGGTGGGCAGAGTTTCACGCATGCGCACTGTATATAAAACGTAACACGCGTGCGTTGTACGTATGAGCTGTGAGCAGAGGAAGGAGGAACTGAAGCGCTGATCGTTCAAACAAAGGTACAATTTTAACTTGGTATATCACTAGCCTATACTGCTTCTAGATTGAGGCTTATATTGGGACAAGATTAGGAGAGTTTAGCCTGACATTAGGGTTTGTCTTGTGTTGTGTCTTGCAGACAACGACCACAGTTTCCTCCCCCTATTCATAAACAAGTATAGGAAGCTGCCCTGTCTATAGCAAACTAAACACCCGCATTACAGCAACAAATTAAAGAGGCAGCGATGGAGAAACTGCTGGTGAAGCCGGTGGTCCCCAGGGCAGACATCACCTATTTAAAAGAAAAAATTGGTGGCCTGAGGAGTACATATCCGAGGGAGCGCAAGAAGGTCCATGAGATCTGGAGCAAAAATGAATGATGTTAACTAGATGTGATTTTTGCTCACTAATTGCTGATTTTATAAAGTGTTTCACATATCAATAGACAGTAGTGGACAAAATATTTGGGACAAGAATGATAAATGCTGGGCTCAGAATGATAGTCTTTTCTATTTGCTAACATTCAGTCAAGAGCTGAAAATTGTGTGTGATTGATGAACCAAAAACTAAAAGTATGTCCCTTTTTCATACACAGGAAGACCTCAGCCAGGAGGAGGGCGTGGAATGTGGCAGCCAGGAGGTGGCTGTGCAATGTGGCAGCCAGGACAGGAGGAGGCAGGGGTTAGTGACAGCCAGGATGTGGGCAGGCCTAGGAGCCCGACAGAATCCCAGGTCCATCCCCTCCGCCTTCCAACCAAAAGGGCCAAAAAGGGGGGAACATGGAGGAGTCAGCACTCAGGCTGATTCAGGAGGCCCTCAAAGCCACCCCCGCTCATCAAGAGGCCTTTGCCGCCTTGGCTGCCTGCAAACTGCAGGAAATGGAGGAGGGGCGATGCCTCATGTGTGAGGAAATAATTTTCCTCACACTAAACAAGGGAGTGAAGGGCTAAATCACACCAAAAACACACCTGTGTGATTTGGACCATACTCCTCCTCCTCCTTCTGCCACACCTCCAACACCACAGCCACAGCCTGGAAGGAAGCGTGGAAGGAAGACCAGGAGTGATGGCCTGGGTTCAGTCTGGTCTGACAGAAGATGCAGGCTCTTGTATGACCACAGTGTGGGGACATAGATGTCATCTGCTGCTGTTCCTGATCTCTTGGACTTCTGGACCAGACTGACTGTACTCCCTTAGATATGGACTCCTCAGGCCACCCATTTTTGCCTTTAAATAATTGATGTGTGCCCTGGGGGCCAAAGGCTTCGCCAATTTCACCAGTTTCTCCAGCGTTGCCTCCCTCTTTATTTTATTATGATACCTAATAAAGGTTTTTTTTGGTTAAAGAAATACTTGCCTATGTGTTTTACTTCAAAGGTACAGTTTATTTGTGAGTAGGCAGGTACATTTCAAAAATACAAAGTCAAATTAACAAGGGGCACCAACACCAAACAACCTCCTCGAGATTAAAAAATAAAACAAGAAAATAAAAAGATAATAATTGTGTTGTGGTAAGTTGACACACAAAACACACCAAAAAAATTACTGTCACGATCACTCTGACGTTTCGGCCAAACACAGGAGTCTTACCCGTCGAAACCTGTCGTGGAGAGTCCTTTGTTTCCCTTTGACGCGCGCTAAAGCTAACGAACGCTTTCGCGTCGACGCGAACGCGCGCACACACACGCACGCAGGTCACGAACGGGTGCACGTGTACGTGCGAGGGCGCGCTGACCCGTCGTACGTCCGTTTGGCGCCCAAAGGTCTTCTTTAGTCACTGGCTCCCTTCTATCCGTGCTGTCCAGTCTACAGCATGTCCGTGATCTTGCTATCAGTATCTGTACCCGTTACCTTAGTTCCTGATATCCGGCTTGTTCCTTGACCTTGATCCATTGCTGCCTGCCTACGACCCCTGCTTGTCTGACCACGTCTCTGCCTCATCCTCTGTACCTTGCTGATCGATTCCTGCTGACTGTACCCGACTCCGCTGTTCCTGTTGTCCGTCTGGGTTCCTGTGTTACCGGACGTCTGCTCACCAGCCAGTTCCCGCACTTGTGCCCGCCTGCTACAGTCAAGCACCACCTGCTCTACCAACTTGCTGTCGGTGCCCAGCTGATTATCCGGACCAGTACTACCTGCCAGGCACTTGTGCCCCCTGAGCTATTGAATACCTGTCTCCACCTCCAGGGGTTCATTAACCAGGGGATACGAGGGGCCGCTCCCTGCATTCCAGGCTCAACTACTAGGTACGTGACAGTACTGGACAGCCATGTCCGAGCCTGCGCAGGGAGCCTCCCCCATGGACGAGCTCTGCCACCACCTGGCCGGCCTTACCCAGGCAGTTAAGAACCTACAAGAGGGCTACGGTAGACTGGAGGAACAAATCCAGGCGCTATCCGCTTCTGCACCAGTGGCTCCTGGGGCTCATGCCCCACCGTCAGTCGTGATGCTCCCACCTGAACCCAGGGTCCCAACTCCGGAACGGTTCGCAGGAGACCGGAGCAAGTTCAGGGCGTTCCGCAACTCTTGCGAACTCTATTTCGCCCTACAACCCAGGACTTTCTCCCTTGAGGCGACAAAAGTGGGATTTGTCATCTCCCTGCTAAGCAACGAACCCCAGGCCTGGGCACACCGTCTGTTGGAACGGAAGGACCCATCCTTAGACTCCATGGACATCTTCTTCCAGGCAATGTCCAGGCTTTATGAGGATCCCCAACTAGCCGCAACTGCAGAAGCAGCCCTACATGCCCTGCAATAAGGTCGCAGACCTGTGGAAGACTACGTCTCAGAGTTCCGACGATGGAGTGCAGACACAGATTGGAACAACGCGGCCCTGCGGTACCAGTTCCGCACGGGTCTCTCCGAGGCTCTGAAGGACAAGCTGGCACGTGTGGGTGTTCCCGAGACCCTGGAGGCCCTGATAGACGCTTCTATCCAGATTGACAGGCGTTTGAGGGAGCGCCGCCAAGAACGATCTTCCGCAACTTCCCGTCCGATTTGGATGTTACCACGGGTGCCTAGTCACCCAACTCCGCCTGTTCCAGTCGCATCCACATTGGACACCCCGGAGCCCATGCAGCTGGGGCTACTCCGCCCATCTTTGACTCCAGAAGAACGCCAGCGTCGTCGGGTCAACAACCTCTGCCTATACTGCGGAGAACCAGGGCACTTTGTTCGTTCCTGCCCGGCTAAGACGCGCAAGTGCCTCCTTGTCCCACCTGTTCCCTCACCTGTGTTGCCTGATAACATCTCCCATCTAGCTGTTCCTGTTCTCTTACAGCTTCCAGGAAGGACTGTCTCAACCCACGCGGTTATTGATTCCGGGGCATGCAGTGGCTTTGTAGATTCGTCCTTCGCCCGAAAGAACAGGATCCCTCTTAGACCAAGGGAGAAGGGGCTCTCGGTATACCTGGCCGATGGGTCTACCTTGGAATCAGGACCAGTAACCCAGGAGACCAGTCCTCTACCCGTTGTCATCGCCGGGTCTCACCAAGAACTCCTTTGCCTAGACGTCATCCAGTCTCCTCTGTTCCCCATCATCCTAGGCATGCCTTGGTTGAAGGCACACAACCCACGCATTGATTGGGCCACCGGAGCAATTGAATTTTCCTCGGACTACTGCCACCGGCATTGTTGCCCGACCCCCAACGGGGACTCTTCTGTCCTTCTCTGTCTGGATTCGGATGAGGAAACCCGACAAGCCGTGCCTGAGCAATACCACGCTTTTCTGGACGTCTTCAGTAAGAAGGGGGCAGAAACTCTCCCTCCTCATAGGCCTTATGATTGCCCTATTGAACTGCTCCCGGGGGCAGAAATCCCCTTCGGAAGGATCTTCCCCCTATCCGAATCCGAACTGAGTACCCTGAAGTCCTACTTGGACGATAATCTTGAAAAAGGGTTCATCCGACCTTCTACCTCCCCAGCCGGCGCTGGGATCTTCTTCGTGGAAAAGAAGGACCATTCTCTGCGCCCATGTGTGGATTATCGGGCGCTAAACAAGATCACCGTTAAAAACCGCTACCCTCTGCCATTAGTACCTGAACTTTTCCAGAGACTGGGTTCCGCTAAGCTGTTCACAAAGCTGGATCTTCGGGGTGCCTACAACCTCGTCCGTATCAGAAAGGGCGATGAATGGAAAACAGCCTTTCGTACCCGCTTCGGACACTACGAATACCTAGTGATGCCATTCGGGTTGTGTAACGCCCCGGCTACGTTCCAGCATTTTGTCAACGACATTTTTAGAGACTTTCTTGATTTGTTTGTGATTATTTACTTGGATGACATACTAATTTTTTCCTCCACTTTAGCCATCCACAGAGAACATGTTAAGAAGGTTCTGACCCGCCTCCGCTTCCACGGCCTGTACGCCAAGCCCGAAAAGTGCGTTTTTGAAAAAGAGAGTATTCAGTTCCTCAGCCTGATTATCTTGGTTCGAGGGGTAGAGATGGATCCCCAGAAGATCTCTGCAATCCAGGACTGGCCTGCCCCCTCCGATAGGAAGGGAGTTCAGCGATTTGTGGGCTTCGCAAACTTTTATCGCAAGTTCATAAAGGGATTCTCCTCTATCATCGCTCCCATTACCGGGCTGACCAAGCAGGGCTCAAAGTTCCGCTGGACCCCTGAGGCACAAGAGGCCTTCAAGACCCTGAAGAAGTTGTTCGTCTCAGCTTCGATCCTGAAGCACCCTGATCCCACTCTACCATACACCCTTGAAGTTGACGCTTCGGAAGTAGCAGTCGGAGCTATACTCTCCCAGAGGCAGGGACCCAAGTCCTTACTCCACCCAGTCGCCTTTTTTTCCCGCAAATTGTCTGAAGCCGAAAGAAATTATGACGTTGGTGATCGCGAGCTATTAGCAATCAAGTCTGCACTCGAGGAGTGGCGCTATCTGCTAGAGGGGGCTATCCATCCAATCCTGGTCTATACGGACCACAAAAACTTAGAATACCTAAAGACAGCTAAAAGGTTGAAGCCTCGTCAAGCCAGGTGGGCACTCTTTTTCTCGAGGTTCGTATTCCATATAACTTACCGTCCCGGATCCAAGAATACGAAGCCAGATGCTTTGTCTCGCATGTTTAGCCAGCCGGAAGATTCGTCTCCCATCGACACCATTCTTCCTGCTGGAAACTTTCTCTTACTCCAAGGAGATGTGATCTCTCAAGTTAAGCAGGCCTCCATGGGCGCCTTACCTCCACCCGGTATCCCGCTGTCTTCCAACGATGACCTTATGTGGCATGGGAACAGGATCTTTGTCCCCCAGGCAGTTCGGACCCTGGTTCTGGCCTCCTGTCATGACCATCCCATGGCTGGCCACTTCGGGATATTCAAGACACTAGAATTGCTCAGGCGTAACTTCTGGTGGCCGCGGATGAAGGAAGACTGCAAGAGTTACATACAGGCCTGCGTTACCTGCATTCGGAGTAAGGGCGACAAGTCAAGAGCCTGGGGCTTACTAAGACCACTACCTGTTCCTGATAGACCATGGAGAATGATCTCCATGGATTTTATTGTTGAACTTCCCCCTTCGGAGAATCATACAACGATCTTTGTCGTAGTCGATAGGCTCACTAAAATGGCTCATTTCTTGCCCATGAAGGGCACCCCCTCAGCCGCGGAGACAGCTAACGCTTTCATAAAGGAAATAGTAAGACTTCATGGCATCCCCGCCAACATCACATCTGATAGGGGGGTGCAGTTTACCTCTAGATTCTGGAGGGCACTCTGTGGAACTCTGAAGATCGACCTCTGCATGTCCTCGGCCTACCACCCGCAGACCAACGGTCAGACCGAGAGGACGAATCAGACCTTAGAACAATACCTTCGCTGCTTCTCGTCCTTCTCACAAGACGATTGGGTCTCCCTGCTACCCATGGCCGAGTTCGCCTACAATAACACAGCCCATTCAGCTACCAAGCAGTCTCCTTTCTATGCAAACTTCGGGTACCACCCGTTGTTTTTGTCTGGAAATCTTCCCGAATGTTCGGTACCAGCGGTTCAGAAGAGACTTGATTTCTTTGAAGAGAATAATAAGCTCTTACAAGAAACCTTGGCTAGGTCGCAAGAACATAACAAGGAAGTCTTCGACAGAAGGAGAAGAGGGGAGCTGGACCTTAAGGCCGGGGATCGGGTCTGGTTGTCCACCTTAAACCTCAGACTATCCTGTCCCTCCAAGAAATTGGGCCCAAGATTCCTGGGTCCCTTTCCGATCAAAAGGAAGTTAAATGACGTGGCATTTGAGCTAGAACTCCCTGAGTCCTTCCGAATTCATCCGGTGTTCCATGTATCGCTTCTCAAACCTGCAGTCAAGGACCCCTTCCCTGACAGGATTTCCCGTCCTCCGGAACCTGTGTTGGTCAATGGGGAGATTGAGTTCGAAATTGAGGCCATCCTGGACTGTAGGAAGAGAAGAAACCAGGTCCAATTCTTAGTCAAGTGGAAGGGGTACGGACCCGAAGAGAACTCCTGGGAGCCAGAGGCTAATATCCATGCCAAGAGACTCATCCGTGCCTTCAAGAATTCCCACCCGAACAAGTGGGCTCGGTTGGGCATCCGGGGGCTGCCCCTTGGGGGGGGCAATGTCACGATCACTCTGACGTTTCGGCCAAACACAGGAGTCTTACCCGTCGAAACCTGTCGTGGAGAGTCCGTCGTTTCCCTTTGACGCGCGCTAAAGCTAACGAACGCTTTCGCGTCGACGCGAACGCGCGCACACACGCACGCAGGTCACGAACGGGTGCACGTGTACGTGCGAGGGCGCGCTGACCCGTCGTACGTCCGTTTGGCGCCCTAAGGTCTTCTTTAGTCACTGGCTCCCTTCTATCCGTGCTGTCCAGTCTACAGCGTGTCCGTGATCTTGCTATCAGTATCTGTACCCGTTACCTTAGTTCCTGATATCCGGCTTGTTCCTTGACCTTGATCCGTTGCTGCCTGCCTACGACCCCTGCTTGTCTGACCACGTCTCTGCCTCATCCTCTGTACCTTGCTGATCGATTCCTGCTGACCCGGCCTGTACCCGACTCCGCTGTTCCTGTTGTCCGTCTGGGTTCCTGTGTTACCGGACGTCTGCTCACCAGCCAGTTCCCGCACTTGTGCCCGCCTGCTACAGTCAAGCACCACCTGCTCTACCAACTTGCTGTCGGTGCCCAGCTGATTATCCGGACCAGTACTACCTGCCAGGCACTTGTGCCCCCTGAGCTATTGAATACCTGTCTCCACCTCCAGGGGTTCATTAACCAGGGGATACGAGGGGCCGCTCCCTGCATTCCAGGCTCAACTACTAGGTACGTGACAATTACGAAGATGACCAAAATTAAAATTAAAAGGAGATCTTGATTAAAAAAGCAATCACAAAATTTAAAAAATAAAATGAAAGATAAAAATCCAAAATGATTTGGGAGATCTGTCGAATAAAAATATTCTATTCATGAAATCAGGAAAAAGAATAAAGAAAGAAGTTTGTGAGAAGTCTTTGTGAATATGAGCAGCAAAACAACTTCATTCTTCTAGCATTAGAAAGAAAAAGAGAATGCGCTGCATTAAACAATTTTTAACATTGCAGTGTGATGAATATACTATATCCATTACGAACGCTAGTTTTACCTGACCGAACGCTTCTGTCTCAGAATTTATTCTGGGCATGCATGGCACTTTGTGCATCGGACTAGGCTACACACGATCGAAATTGACGCGATCGGATCATGTTGTCGGAAAATTTGAGATCCAGCTCTCAAACTTTGTGCGTCGGAAATTCCGACGGAAAAAGTCAGATGGAGCCCACACACGGTCAGATTTTCTGACAACATGATCCGATCGCACATTGTCCATCGGAAATTCTGACCATGTGTACAAGGCATTTATCGAAAAATACAAGGAGCTGCCATGTCTCTGGCAATGCAGGGACTATTCAAACAAGCTAAAGAGGAAGGCAGCAATGGAGAAACTGTTGAAATTAGTGAAGCCTGTGTAAAATCACCTATTTGAAGGCCAAAATTGAGATGAACATATAATAGGGAGCGCAAGAAAGTCCAGGATTCCTAAAGATCCGGAGCATCAGCAGATTACATATTTGTCCCCATTTTTTTTTTGTCCGACCAGACGGAACCCAGGCCATCGCTCTCAAGACTTCCTTTAACATCAGCTGAGGCTCCTGAGGTCCAACCTGGGCCTTCCACCCAGGAAGAAGATGTGGAGGAGCCCAGCTTGACCCAGGTATAGCATTATTGAACATATTTCTTATCAAAAATTAAATGATGTTAACTAGATGTTATTGATCACAAATTTCTGATTTAACAAAGTGGTTTACGTATCAATAGACAGTAGTGGCCAAAAATGATTGGGACAAGAATGAAAAATGCTGGGGTCAGAATGATAGTCTTTTCTATTTGTTAACATTACATTTGTAACAGTCATGAGCTCAAAATTTTGTGTGATTGATCAAAAACGTAAAACTATGTACCATTTTCATACACAGGAATATCTCGTCCTCAGGCAAGAGGAGGCAAGCAGCCTAACAGAATCGCATGTTCCTCCCCTCCGCCCTCCAAACAAAAGGGCCAGGAAGTCCAGGAACCTGGAGGCTGCTTTTCTTTGCCATGCTACAGGGGCAATTAGCATGGCCCCTGATGGCCAGGAGGCATTTGGCTGCCTGACAGGCAATAAATTATAACAGATGGAGGAGGCCCAGCGCACTATATGCAAGGAAGTAATTCTTCAGGCCCTAAACAAGGGGACGAGGGGCAAACTCACCCGTCAAACATACCTGTGCGAGTTGGACCATGCTCCTCCACCACCTCCACCAACAACACAGCCAACCCACCCACCACAGCAGTGTGGAAGGAAGTGTTGAGAGTGATGGCTTGGGTTCGGTGTGGTCTGGCAAAAAACGCAGGCTGTTGGAAGACCACAGCCTCGGGACATATATGTCATCTGCAGCTGCTCCCGATCTCTCTGAGTCCTGGACCGTATTGTGCTCCCTATTAACCTCCCTGGCGGTATGATTCAGTCTGGTTTTAGGTGCTGAAAGCGGTACAATTATTTTGCATGGAAATTTGGCGTTTTATATTGTAGTTCTGTAATTCTTAGGAATAACTCTCTTAAATCTGTTCAAACCAGAGTCTAGTAGACATCCCGGGTATGATAAAGTTTATAATATAATAAATAATAATAAAAATTATTCAATAATGTAATTAAATCCTAAAACACTGAAAAAGGGACACTTTTTGGTTGCTATGGACAGTCTCCAAATTTCAGGCAGAAAAAACAGTATTTATAATATAAAAGTGCATGCAGGGCACTGCACAGACCACTAGGGACAAAGGGGGTGTGTAATTTTTAATACAGTACTGTAATCTGTAAGATTACAGTGCTGTGTGTGTTTTGTGTCTTTTTACTTTTTTGAATTTGCCGCCATTCTCCGCTCCCCTGCGCCGTAACGTCGCAGGGAACGGAGCTCGGCGGCATTTGGCACTGTGATTCGAGCGGAGGACAGCTCGATCACACAGCGCAGAGGACATCGCTGGATCCAGGGGACAAGGTAAGTAACTCTCCCTGCGTCCTCCCTGCATCCAGCGATGCAATCCCGAGTCTGGCTCGGGGTTACCGCTCCTGTTAGTTAAATCCCAACCCAAGCCAGACTCGGGATTACCGCCAGGGAGGTTAAATGGACTCCTCATTTTACCAATGTGGACAAATAATTGATGTCTGCCCTGGGGTACAAAGGCTTCACCAATTCCATCCGTTTCTCCATAGTTGCCTTCCTCTTTGTTTTGATATGACCTTGTTCTCCCTATTGAATTAAGCATTTTTGTTTTGACAAATGCTTGGCTTTGTGTTTTACTTCAAAAAAGACAGTTTGTGAGTAGGCAGGTACAAACAAATATTCTGGAGATCACTAGAAAAAAACACAAAAAAATAAAATATTATTCTGGAGATCACTAGAAAAAAAATACGTTTGTCAGAACTCTGTGAATAGCAGCAAAGCAGCTTCATTATTATACCATTATAAAGAAGAGAATGTGCTGCATTGAGAAATTTCATAATTTTGCTGCGTGACGAATGTGATATCTTCATTACTAACGCTAATTTTACAAGACCGAGCGCTTCCGGCTTGTACTTGATTCCGAACATGCGTGTTTGTACTTTAGACCTTTGTCCGACGGACTTGTGTACACACGAAAGTCCGACAACAGACATTTTTTGGCGGAAAATTTGAGAACATGCAGAAAGTATGACAACAAATGTCCGATGGAGCATACACACGGGCGGACTTACTGCCAACAAGCTCACATCCAACATTTCCCATTGGAAAATCCGATCGTGTGTACGGGGCTTTAGAAAATCTTTTTTTTTTTTTTTTTATTTAATTTGGTCCATTTTTCTTTTTTTTTTGTAAAAAATAAAAACCCAGCAGTGATTAAATACCACCAAAAGAAAGCTCTATTTGTGCGGAAAAAAAAAATGTATATGGGTACAGTGTTGCATGACTGCGAATTGTCATTCAAAGTGCAACAGCTCTGAAAGCTGAAAAATGGCCTGGGCAGGAAGGGGGTAAAAGTGCCCTGTATTGAAGTGCTTAAAGTCATTATAGGTGCCAACTGAATATGTTTCATTGCTTGCATTTATCAGCCTCCATGTGATCTCTAAAACCCTTCGTCTTTATCTTCTAGATCCGCCTGACTCCGTGCAAGTGGAGGTGAGGACATTAGACAATGGGGCTGTTGAGTTTATCTGTGTAGAAGATTCCAGTCCACCAGCTACCAACTTCATGTGGAAAAGGTGGGAAACCAAATATTAACATAATATTTTTGTATCCCCAAATGCTTAAATGCATTAATATTATTATACAGGATTTATACAGTGCCAGCAGTTTTTGCACAGTGATTTACAAGATCTAGAGAGACAGTAGAGATAAAATACAAGAGAGTTAAGAGGGCCGGTGTCCAATCAGATAGTGTCCCCCATCACATAGTGTCCGCCCTGTACTGGGGGACAAGGAGAAGCCGAACATCTCGGAAGATAAACGACGCCTGCGTGTCCAGTTTCAAACCCCACCATCCAAGTGGACATGGAGTTAAGTGAGGCCGAAACGAGGCCATGCCCAAATCGTGGCGAGCAAAGTGAGGCCGTGCCCGAATTATGGTGAGCAAAACACATGTAGAGAAGCGCCAGTTCAGTAAAATGCATTTATTTATTTAAAACAAGTAAATGTCTCACTTACATAGAGAGTAAATGCTGTGCGAGTATAGAGTCCGCTGTTCCATCGGCAGGCAGTGTCTCAGAGTGAGAAGATTGGTAATATCACCCACAGAGCGCTGGGAAGGAGATCAGCTGTGCTCTGTAATCCACGGGGACACAAGCTGGCTTGTCAGGACAGCGTGTAACAGCGTAACAGCATGTGACGTCAGAGGGAAACACCAGGGGACACAGCGCGTTTCTGAGCATGCGCCAGAACGGACATGCACGCTCCTTTATCAAGTGTGGGTGTGGACAACCACACTTGATAAAGGAGCGCGCATGTCCTTTTTTTTTTGTGCGACTGGAGCTTGTCGGAAATTCCGACCGAGTGTAGGCTCGATCGGACAGTTTCCATCAGAATTTCCATTGCACAAAATTTGAGATCCGGAGTCGAAAATTCCGATTGTGTGTACACAATTCTGAAGCACAAAGTTCTAAGCATGCTCGGAATCAAGCAGAAGAGCCGCACCTACTATTGAACTTCAATTTTCTCGGCTCGTCGTACGTCACCGCATTCTTGACGTTCGGAAATTTCAACAACTTTGTGTGACCGTGTGTACGCAAGACAAGTTTGAGCCAACATCCGTCGGAAAAAATCCATGGACTCTGTTGTTGGAATGTCCGATCAATGTCCGATCGTGAGCATGGGGCATAATACTGTGTACGGGGCCGCCTGCGTCCTTAACAACTCGGCTTCCCCACTGACAGATGAATGTAAAGAAAAGAATGGTGGCAATACAAAAATGTTTAAAAAAGAGCGTGACCCCCCCCCCCCCAGTCCATACAAGGCCTATGGGTCTAACATGCATTTTATGCATTTTTGAGGGGGACCCCATGGGAAAATTTTAAAAATGGCATGGGATCCCCCTCCAAAATCCAAAACAGACCCTTATCCAAGCAAGCGTAGAGTGCATTAAGATAAAAGAAACTTCTGACTTTACAATCCCTTTAATCTACAAGCTGAGGTCTTCTCGGATTTGTTCTTGGATAGAAAACAGGTTACAGGGACGTGTTCAAAGGGTAGTGACAAATAATGTGTACTCAGACTGGTCTCTAGTGGTAAGCGGGGTACCCCAAGGTTCTGTCTTGGGACCAATTCTGTTTAATTTATTCATAAAAGATATAGAACAGTAGTCTCCAAACTCTGGCCCAGGGGCCGGATGTGGCCCTTTGATTGTTTTCATCAGGCCTTTGAGGTGCTATTCATCCCGCTGACACAAGGCACTATTGCTTCTAACTATGGTGTATAATACCTGTCACTGATACCAACAATAGGGCACCATTCCTGCCACTGACAGCCATGATGGGGAACTATTGCTTCCACTGACACCAATGATGGGGCACTGTTCCTCCCAATAATACCAATGATGAGGCTAGAAAACACAACAGCTAATGTTGATAGTGATAGACTTTTTAGGCATAAACATAGATAGAAGAGAATGATGAGGCACTATGTCTTCCCCCAACACTAACAATGGTGCAATATTCCTCCCACTAATACCAATGGTGGGGCATTGTTTACTCCCATTGACGCCAGGCCATTTTCAACTCATGTTGGCCACAGTCTGGCCCCCTCAATGTCTGAAGGACAGTGAACTGGCCCTTTGTTCGGAAAGTTTGGAGACCCTTGATATAGAGGATGGGGTACATACTGTAGCTCAATCTCAGTTTTTGGGGAGGACACAAAAAAAAGCAGGGCAATAATTACACAACAGGATATAGAAATTTTACAGGAAGACCTGAATGAAAAAATGGGGATGGGCATTCTCCACTTACAGCAATTTTCGCACCTGTCTAAAACTTGTGCACAGTGCTGTAGATTTTCTCGGATGAACAGAACAGGGAACCAAATCATAAAACAGTGATGAGGTGAGGAATGGCTGGAGACCAAAAATGAAAAAGCCCCCCCCCCCCCCCCCAAGGCAAAAACAAGCTTCTCAAAGAAGTAGGCAGGATGTTTTGTTGCCAGTTCTGATAATACATACACTACACCTACACACTACACACTACACCTGTGATCATCAGCTCATTCGGGCAATTATCCAAAAATTACAAACCTTGTCCTGGGTTTGACATACTTGAATAATTAATGAATTATTCATTGTAATTAATGTTTAGTCCAAGTTTACTGCAAAGCTTCTGCAATGGGTCCCAAAGATCTGATCCATGTAAAATAAATGTCTTTGTATGAAGGAAGAGAATCAATTTGAATTTGTATAGGAAATTGCACTAAATATCGCTAGAGGTGTATGAAAATGTGTTCATTGTTAAAGGGGGGTGCCCCTTAAAAAAAAAAAAAAAAAAGTCAGCAGCTACAAATACTGCAGCTGCTGACTTTTAATAATCGGACACTTACCTGTCCCAGGGTCCAGCGATGCGGGGGAACGAAGCCCCGCTCATTCCCTGCTCCGCTCGGCGGTGCCGGCATTCTTACTGTGGTGGGCACCCGGCTGTGGCTTCACACCCGGACACCCACTGTGCATGTGTGAGCGGCACCGCACGCCGTGATACGCCGCGCAGTCATCTGGGACCTGTCTGGTGTCCCAGATGACTGGCTGCACCGAGGGGAAGGAGGCAGACTACGAGGGACCCCCTAGCAACAGGCATTTAGAGGTGAGTTCAATTTTTATTTTTTCCAAATTTTTATTTTTTATTTTGTTAGGAATTTTAATCATATTTTTTTGGGGGGGGGGGGGGGGGAACACCACTTTAAGAAAAAATTATAGGACTTTTAAAAAACAAAACAAATACTTTACGTATGTGCTGTATATCACCAACGTGGCTGAACAGAATTCTGTATTTTTTGTTTGGTTTCCATTTGCAGGAAGGATACATATGACTCCGATGCAGTAGAGCTGGGAAATGGAAAAACTTTGTCTGGTGAAAACTTTCAAAGTGGAGTTTACATCTGTGAGGTCACTAATCCAATTGGAAAAACATCAGGATATCTTCATTTCTATAAAGCCCCAGGTCATTTGTTACCTCTATTCTAGCATTGTGCACTGCTGAATCCCAAATGTTAAGTGGAATGGAAGTAGAAACTTCTAAAAGGCATAACAGCCAGCATAGCCAACAGATCATGGGTACCATACACATATGGAGAGGAGAGGAGCCCAGCACTAAAAAAATGTTTACCAATAAATAGACTTTCAATTTAAAATGAAGGAATGGGAACTGTTCCTGACTGGAAACCAATACCATATCTAAATTTGAATAATGGGAAAGAAAAGGAGGGAGACTAGGAAATGTAGGTAAAGTGGAAGACAAAAGAAAGAAAGGAAGAAGGGAGAAGGAAAGAAAAAATGTGGGGGAAGTGGGGAGGGGGTGGAGAAGGGGAAGAATGGGTAAGAAAGTTAAACAACCAAAAGAACGGCGGGAGTGGGGGGATTTGTTGGGGGAGAAGAATTCTGAATAGAAAAAGGTCCATAAATGAAAGTTCATCTAGTCTGGAAGTAAAGGCACTAACCACCATAGAGCCCCATGAGCCTATCCAATAAGACCATATTTTGTAGACACGTGCAATTTGTTTTGGTTCGAATACAAATTCGGACAAAATTTTTGAGATTTGGATGTATCCAAATCTCTGAATTTAGTAACTAATTTAGTTGAAATGCATTTTATTTTGTATACTCGTTTTCTAATGAATTCCAAATTTCCTGATCAGTCAAAAATGATCGACTGATTAGAATTCTGTGTGAAGAAGAGTTACATAGTAGGTGAGGTTGAAAAAAGACACAAGTCCGTCAAGTCCAACCCATGTGTGTGATTATATGTCAGTATTACATTGTATATCCCTGTATGTTGTGGTCATTCAGGTGCTTATCTAATAGCTGGTTGTTAATAAGCAGGCCGCTGTGTCCTTATCAACTGATGACTCATCAGCTGTCAGGGGGCTTCCCCGCTGACAGATGAATGTACACAGAATGCCGGGAATGTAAAATGCAGGAAAAAAAACAGCCAAAATTAAAAATTAAACCGCTTGCCCCCCCCCCCCCATCCATACCGGATCTGAGCATGCAGCCTGTTAGGCCAGGAAAGGGGGGAATGAGCGAGCACCCTTCCCTCCTGAACCATATCAGGCCATATGCCCTTAAAATGAGGAGAGCTTTTGGAGCAGGGGGCAGTATCCCATACTCATTCACATGGGTGGTGGGTGGGATTTGGGGACCCCTTGTTAGAGGGGACTTCCAGATTATGATAAGTCACCCCCCGCACTCCCACAACCACATTGCCAGGGTTGTGGGGAAGAGGCTCTTGTCCCCATCAACATGGGGGCTACGTATTTTTGGAAAGGGAAGCAGAGCCCCCCTGCCCCAAAGAACACCCCCCCATGTTGAGGGCATGTGGCCTGGTATGGTTCAGGAGGGGGGGCGCTCGCTTATCCCCCCCCTTACCTGTTGTGCTGCATGCCCAGACAAGGGTCTTTTCGAGATTTTGGGGGACCCCATGTAATTTGCTTTCTGCATTTTTCATTGACTATTCATTCTGATCGTTATGAAATTGAGGAATTTGTTAGAAAATGAAAAAACGAATCAAAACTAATTGCAAAAGTAACAAATCTATCTGAAACGTAACACATTTTTCAGTTCTGCACATACAGTTGGGTCCATATACAGTGCCTTGAAAAAGTATTCATACCCCTTGACATTTTCCACATTTGGTCATGTTACAACCACGAATGAAAATGTTTGTTTTTTTGGGGGTTTTTTTTGGAATTTTATGTGATAGGATAACAAAAAGTGGCACATAATTGTGAAGTGGAAGGAAAATGATACATGGTTTTCAAATATTTTACAAATAAATACAGTAGGTGCCGCCGATATTGCGTCAATCTCGCTGCTTCTAGCGGCGATATTGACACCCTACGAGCTCCGTCGCGGGAGCCAGCGCCGAGCTGGCTCGCATCGGGAAAGGAAACATTTTTATTTTCCTTTCCCGATAAGCGACAAGCATCGCTGGCCAGGTTGACGCTGGTGCGGGGATCCGAATTGGATTCCCGCCAATACCAGGCACTGTTTGGTATGAATCCTAAGGGAGAACGCCACGCCAAATGTAAAAAAAAACGGCATGGGTTCCCCCTTGGGAGGCATACCAGGCCCTTAGGTCTGGCGGGGATTTTAAGGGGCGGCGGCGACGACAGAAGACCGGGCCACCGCTAGTAAAAGAGCTGGAAGAAGAAGCGGTGGCCTGGCAAGAAGAACCGAAGAGGGGGACAAGACCCTCGAAGTCGGAAGAAGAGGGCGGCGACGAAGAAGAATGCCGGGCTCCTCCGCTAGCAAAAGAGCTAGCACAAGATAGCGGAGGAGTCCGGCGAGAAGACCCCCGAAGACGGAAGACCCCCGGAGCTGTGCAATAAACTATTTTAACCTTGTGTTGTGTTTTTTTTTTACTTTATTTTACAGGTGAATGGGTAGGGGTACATTGTACCCCATACTCATTCACATAGGGTGGGGGGCCGGTATCCGGGGGCCCCCTTATTAAAGGGGGCTCCCGGATTCCGATAAGCCCCCCGCCCGCAGACCCCGACAACCAACGGCCAGGGTTGTCGGGAAGAGGCCCTTGTCCTCATCAACATGGGGACAAGGTGCTTTGGGGTGGGGGGGCCGCACGGCCCCCCCTTCCCCAAGGCACCCCCCATGTTGAGGGCACGCGGTCTGGTATGGCTCAGCCCCTTTCCTGACCGGCCAGGCTGCATGCTCGGATAGGGGTCTGGTATGGATTTTGGGGGGGACCCCACGCCGTTTTTTTTGGCGAAGGGGATTCCCCTTAAAATCCCTGCCAGACCTAAGGGCCTGGTATGCCCCCAAGAAGGCATGCAGGCTTCATGAGTGCAGCGACATTGTCGCCTCGCTCTGGCTGCTATAGGAAAATTACATTTTCCTATTGCAGCCAGCGCAGCGGGATCACGCTGGTTAGAAAAGCCTGTCGCCGGGAACCAGCGTGATACTGTCGCGCTGGAAACACAATGTCGGCGGCACCTACTGTATGTGAAAAGTGTGGTGCAAATTTGTATTCAGCTCCCCTGAATCAATACTTTGTAGAACCACCTTTCACTGCAGTTACAGCTGCAAGTCTTTTTGGGGATGTCTCTACCAGCTTTGCACATCTAGAGTGAAAATTGTCCCCATTTTTCTTTGCAAAATCGCTCGAGCTCTGTCAGATTGGATGGAGAGCATCTGAACAGAAATTTTCAAGCCTTGCCACAGATTCTCAATTGGATTTAGGTCTGGACCTTGACTGGGCCATTCTAAAACATTCCATTGTAGCGCTGGCTGTATGTTTGGGGTCGTTGTCCTGCTGGAAGCTGAACCTCCGCCCCAGTCTCAAGTCTTTTGGAGACTCTAAAGCCCCAAACACACTTTTTCTCTTTTCTTTTACACAGATTTTCTGCAGATTTTTTCGTTTTTTTTCCTTCAGATTTACCAAAACCATGTAGTGCAAGGGCCTGCCTGATTGCATACAAATTGAAACTCCTAAGGTTTGAGCTTATATTATTTGGTTTTGGTAAATCTGAAGGAAAAAATCAGCAGAAAATCTTATAGTGTGTATGGGGCTTAACAGGTTTTCTTCTAAGGCCGCGTACACACGGGCGGACTGTATGGCCGCGTACACACGGGCGGACTGTATGGCCTACTTAGTCCGTCATACAATCCGACGGACAGTCCATCATACTTTCGAATGAACGGACTTGACCACACACGGATGCACAAACAGTCCGTCGAAAGCTTACGCGATGACGTGTACAGCACGTACGACGGGACTAGAAATAGGAAGTCCAATACACAGCAATGCACCCTTCCGCCGTGTAAATCCTTTCTGAGCATGCGCCATTCTTAGTCCGTCGAACTAGCCTACTGACGAGCGCATTGTCCGCTGAAACCAAAGTATGACGGACAGAATTTCGAAAAATCCGAAATACTTAGTACGCCAGACTGCTCGCTGAAAAAGTCAGCTGAAGCCCACACACGAGCGGACTGTCCGCTGAAATGTGTTTCGACGGACTAAGTAGGCCATACAGTCCGCCCGTGTGTACGCGGCCTAAGATTGCCCTGTATTTGGCTCCATCCATTTTCCCGTCAACTCTGACCAGCTTCCCTGTCCCTGCTAAGGAAAAGCATCCCCACAACCTGATGCCATGACCGGCATGTTTCATGGTGGGGATGGTGTGCTCAGGGTGATGTGCAATGTTTGTTTTCTGCCACATATAACATTTTGCTTTTAGGCCTTAAAGTAAAATTTTGGTCTCATCTGACCAGAGCACCTTCTTCCACATGTTTGCTGTGTCCCCCACATGTCTTCTCGCAAACTACAAACAGGACTTCTTTCAACAATGTCTTTCTTCTTGCCACTCTTCCATAAAGGTCAGATTTGTGGAGTGCACGACTAATAGTTGTCCTGTGGACAGATTCTCCCACCTGAGCTGTGGATCTCTGCATCTCCTCCAGAGTTACCATGGGCCTCTTGGCTGCTTCTCTGATGAATGCTCTCCTTGCCCGGCCTGTCAATTTAGGTGGACGGCCATGTCTTGGTAGGTTTTCAGTTGTGCCATACTCTTTCCATTTTCAGGTGATGGATTGAACAGAGCTCCGTGAGATGTTCAAAGCTTGGGATATTGTTTTATAAACTAACCCTGCTTTAACCACTTGAGATCCGCGCTATAGTCAAATGACGGCTACAGCGCGGATCTCAATTTCCGGGACTACGTCTATTGACGTCGTCCCCTTTAAGAGCTCCCCGCGCGCTCCCGGGAGCGCGCATCGGGGAAAATCTGTGTTGGCCATGTCCCCTGGACACAGCCAATCACAGATCGCTGTAAACGGCCAATCACAGTGGCCGTTTACAGCGCGATCGCCGCCTCCAATGGGTGATGATCTCAAATGTAAACAAATGAGATCATCACCCATTGCCGAATCTGTCTCCTCACACAGCGATAGCGTGTGAGGAGAGAGATAGCGTGAGTGACAGTTTTCTACCAACATAAACCTTGCCAGTGCCAATATAAACCCTGCCAGTGCCCAGATCTACCCCACCTGTGCCCAGATCTACCCCACCTGTGCCCAGATCTACCCCACCTGTGCCCACCTGTGCACCACCAGTGCCCACCTGTGCACCGCCAGTGCCCCATCTGTGCACCGCCAGTGCCCATCTGTGCACCGCCAGTGCCAATCGGTGCCCATCTGTACCAATCGGTGCCCATCTGTGCCTCAGCAGTGCCCATCTGTGCCGCCTCAGCAGTGCCCATCTGTGCCGCCTCAGCAGTGCCCATCTGTGCCGCCTCAGCAGTGCCCATCTGTGCCCATCTGCTGCCTCATCAGTGCACATCCGTGCAATAAATCAGTGCACATCTGTGCCGACCCATCAGTGCCCATCTGCCGACTCAGCAGTGCCCATCTGTGCCGCCTCAGCAGTGCCTATCTGCCGCCTCAGCAGTGCCCATCTGCCGCCTCATCAGTGCACATCCGTGCAATAAATCAATGCACATCTGTGCCGACCCATCAGTGCCCATCTGTGCCGCCTCAGCAGTGCCCATCTGTGCCGCCTCAGCAGTGCCCATCTGTGCCGCCTCAGCAGTGCCCATCTGCTGCCTCAGCAGTGCCCATCTGCCGCCTCAGCAGTGCCCATCTGCCGCCTCATCAGTGCACATCCGTGCAATAAATCTGCACATCTGTGCAATAAATCAGTGCACATCTGTGCCGACCCATCAGTGCCCATCTGTGCCACCTCAAAAGTGCCCATCTGTGCCACCTCATCAGTGCCCATCAGTGCTACCATGGCTAAACGTGTCTTTTCCGCTGAGGAGGCGTACCAAATTATTTCCACGGCCGACAAGAGCAACGGGGAGCTCTCCTCTTCAGATTCCTTTTCGGATTCGGATTCTGAAGCCGACGTAAATTATGAGCCAGTCCTCAGCAGTGAAACACTGACTGAATCCGAGGAGGAAGATATCTGGCCCATCAAGCGAAGGCGTTCTAGTGAGGCAGTGCCGTCCACCAGCACCGAAGTGCCGTCCACCAGCACCGCAGTGCCGTCCACCAGCACCGCAGTGCCGTCCACCAGCACCGCAATGCCGTCCACCAGCACCGCAGTGCCCCAGCAAGAAAGGCCAAGTACCAGTGGGGTGTCATCTCAGCCCCAAAGGGTTAGGAGCCATGCTGGCCTTCCCTATGCCCTTCAGAACCCCTTGTGGCTTCCTCCTAATTCAGGAGAGGCCAATGTTCCCCCTTTCACCGCCCAGCCAGGAGTCCAGGTGGACACGGAGAATTTTAGCCCTATAGATTTTTTTAATTAAATTTTTACGGAGGACATGTTGGCGTCAATTGTGGCCCAGTGCAACCTGTATGCACAAC
Organism: Lithobates pipiens; assembly: GCF_037356315.1. NCBI lineage: Eukaryota > Metazoa > Chordata > Amphibia > Anura > Ranidae > Lithobates > Lithobates pipiens. The sequence continues at coordinate 39,164,738 of NW_027507748.1, read as the reverse complement.
AATTTATTTTTCAAAATCCGACCTCTTATTATGCCCGTCCCTACGAATGGAGAGACCTAACGGTGGAGGAGTTCAAGGTTTTTTTAGGCCTCACATTTAATATGGGACTCAACAAAAAAAATCAATTACGTAACTACTGGTCAACCCACCCCCTCCACCACTCACCGCTCTTCTCCGCGGTAATGCCCAGAACCAGGTATCAGATGATCCTGAGGTTCTTACATTTCAGTGACAATTCCCAGTGCCTTCCACGAAATGATCCAAATTATGACCGGCTTTACAAAATTCGACCAATACTAAATTATTTTTCAGAAATATTCCCCAAATTGTTTACCCCGGACCAACACATATGTGTGGATGAGTCCCTTATTAAATTTAGTGGCAGGCTTAGAATGAAGCAATTTATGCCCAGCAAAAGGGCCCGCTATGGGGTGAAGGTCTACAAATTATGTGACCGAGCCACAGGGTACACATATTCATTCAAGGTGTACGAAGGGAAGGACACCCAGCTACAGCCCCCTAATTGTCCGGACTACTTGGGATCCAGCGGAAAAATTGTTTGGGACCTCATATACCCCCTACTGGATAAAGGCTACCACCTCTATGTAGATAACTTCTACACATCTCTGCCCCTGTTCCACAACCTTCACCGGAAGAAGACGCCAGCATGTGGCACTGTAAAAAAGAATCGGAAGGGCTTTCCTCAAAGTTTGGTGAACAAGAAGCTGCGGAAAGGAGAAACCGCAAGTCTGAGAAACAAGGAGGTTCTGGCAGTGAAGTGGAGGGACAGAAGGGATGTATACATGTTATCTTCTATCCACAACGATACCTTCGTGGAAATCCCCAGAAGGAATGGCCCCGTAAAGAAACCCAAATGCATTTCCGAATATAATTTGTTCATGGGAGGAGTCGACTTCAACGACCAAATGATGGAACCATATCTTGTCACAAGACGGACATACCATTGGTACAAAAAAGTAGCAATTTATTTTTTTCAATTGGCCATTTATAATTCCTATGTCATTTACCGCAACTCCACCCAAAACCCCAAACGTTTCTTTGGCTACCAGGAGGAAGTTTTCACTGCCCTTATTTTCCCAAACGGCCCACCAGAAAATATCAGATCAGACATTGTTAGTCGACTCTCCAAGCGCCACTTTCCCGATAAAATCACCCCCAAACCAACAGGCAAAAGACGCCAAAAAAGATGTAAGGTGTGTATCAGAGCAGGAGTCAGAAGAGACACATCTTATTATTGTGCACAATGTCCTTCCCAACCAGGCCTCTGTATAAGCGACTGTTTTCGGCGTTACCATACTTCAATACATTTTTAGTGAAGTATGGTAAACATAATCCTCAGTTCCTGCCTTCATACACCTTCACACCCCTTATGCCACTGCCTGCTCTGTAACTGACCCTGGCTTGTTATTTGACCACTCTTATGCCTGCCGATTCTGTACATACCGCTGCCTGATCTGGAACTGACCCTGGACTGTTATTCGACCATGCTTCTGCCTAGCGATTCTGTACATATCTCTGCCTGATCTGGAACTGACCTTGGACTGTTTGACCACGATATTTGCCTGCCTCTTGGACTGATCTTGTATTCTGTAACTGGACTAGTGGGATTCAACACGGGGTCTCACATATGTGAGGGGCTCCAGTATAGTTTTTCTGGAAGAAGAAAACAATTTTCTTTGTTTTCTTATTCCTAGATTAGGGTCTGGAGACTCGGAGGCTTCAAAGAGATTTGGGAGGGAGAAGCCTCTACCCCTATCCCCATTCTGTCCTGAACGAGGCTCTACTTCTGTCTGCTGCCTGTAGGACTTACTGCCATCATGCCGCACTGACCACACCACAAGGACCTGCCTACTACCAGGACCAATATTTTTGGCACTGCTGACATCTCTGCACTGACCCTGGACTGTAATATGGACAGTATCCCTGCCTGCTGCCTAAAAAACTGTGTTCGCTGTTGCTGACCAAGTCCCTGCCTGCTGCCTGGACCAGTGATATCCTCCTGTGGACAACTGCGCTTCTAAAACCACAGGTAATCTTTTCTTTACCCTTTGCTCAGCATAATGTATTTGGGGGTGTAATTCTTGGTATGTGCAGGCTATGTGTCCCTGGAACGCCGACGGTGTATCTTGCATGTTGCGCCTCTGTATGTGGCCAGGCTGTGTAAACGTCTCACACATGTGGTATTGCCATACTCAGGAGGAGTAGTAGAATGTATTTTGGGGTGTTATTTTTGCTATGTAAATGCTATGCGTTGGAAATATCTTATAAACGGACAACTTTGTGTAAAAAAAAAAAATGCGTTTTCATTTTTTTCCACATATTCCAAAAACTTCTGGAAAAAAATGAACCATTGAAAAGACTCATTATGCCTCATAGATTATACGTTGGGGTGTTAGCTTTCCAAAATGGGGTCATTTTCTGGACGTTTCCATTGCCCTGGTGTTCCAGGGCCTTCAAAACTGTAATAGGTGGTTGAGAAATGAAATGTGTAATTTATGCTCCTAGAATGCCTGAAGGTGCTACTTCAAAATTAGGCCTCTGTATGTGGTCAGGCTGTGCGAAAGTCTCACTCATGTGGTATCGTTATACTCAGGAGGAGTAGGAGAATGTATTTTGGGGTGTTATTTGTGGTATGCACATTCCGTGTGGGAGAAATAATCTATTACAATGAAAATTTTGTGGAAAAAAAAAAAAATCGTAATTTTGCAAAGAATTGTGGGAAAAAATGACAACTTAAAATAACTCGCCATGCCTCTTACTAAATACATTGGAATGTCTACTTTCCAAAAAGGGATCATTTGGGGGGCATTTGTACTCTCCTGGCTTGTTAGGGTCTCAAGAATGGAGATAGGCCTTAGTACATCAGATGTGATCTTTTTTTGCAAATCTTTATGATTTGCACCATAGCTTGTAGACTCTATAAATTTCACACAGATCATATAATATGCAAAAATTTGGGTTATTTTTACCAAAGATGTGTAGTAGTATAAATTGTGGCCAAAATTTATGAAGAAAAATTGCTAATTTGCTAAATTTTGTCACAGAAACGAGGAAAAATTCATTTTTTTTCTAAATTTTCGGTCTTTTTTCATTTATAGCGCAGAAAATAAAAAACCGAGAGGTGATCAAATACCACCAAAAGAAAGCTCTATTGGTATGAAGAAAAAGACAAAAAAATCATTTGGTTACAGTGTTGCATGACTGAGTAATTGTCATTCAAAATGTGAGAGCACTGAAAGCTGAAAATTGGTCTGGGACTGAGGGGGGTTTAAGTGCCCAGTAAGCAAGTGGTTAAACTTCTCCACAGCTTTATCCCTGACCTGTCTGTTGTGTTCCTTGGCCTTGCTGTTTGTTCACTAAGGGTTCTCTAAAAAACCTCTGAGGGCCTCAAAGGACAGCCGCATGTATACTTAGATTAAATTACACACAGGTCTATTTACTAATTAGTTGACTTCTGAAGGCAGTTGGTTCCACTACATTTTTGTTGCAATAAAGTTTATTGTTATACATTACAGTTAATACAATTGAATAGCAATACAGTAGTATAAATGTACAATAAGTAATAATAAATTAGACATGTAGTCAATAAAAAGAATTAGAAATTCTAAATAACTAAATGCAGTATTTAACAATAAAATTCTGTAAAATTATGGTGATGATAATTGCGCATATTCAGATGAGCTACAGAAGTGATTCCAACAATCCCAAATCCTCCTAAAGTCATTAGTAGTATAATTCGCTTGATGAATTAATTCCTCCATGCATTTTATTTTTTCTATACGAGTAAACCAATCAAGAATAGATAGGGGAGTAGCAGCTCTCCAGAAAGCTGGAATACACATTTTTGCTGCGTTAATTAAGTGCAAAACAAGAGATTTATGATAAGTTTTTCTAGGGATATGTGAGTGGTGTAAAAGCATCTGTGCTGGTGAGAAATCAATCGGGAATGAGGAGACATGTGAAGTAAGACGGTGAACTTCCCTCCAAAAAGGTTGAATACGTGGACAAGACCAAAAGATATGAAGTAAAGAACCGTCCATATCCATACATCTCCATCAATGAGGAGGTAATGAAGGAGAGACTTTATGTAAGTAAAGTGGGGGTTTTGTACCACCTAGAAAAAATCTTAAATCCATTTTCTTGAGTAGAAACATTAATGGAACCTTTATGAATATAAGAATAAATCTTAGCAACACTGGATTTGGAGTCTAAATTAGAGAAAAAAAAGGAATACATTTCAGAAATAACGTGCTTTTGAGGTTCTTTTTTAGAGCATAGTAGTTCAAAAGAGGTTAACGATCTTGAATAAGCTGTTCGTGTAAGAGAATTATTCAAAAAATGTCTAATCTGAAAATATAACTAAAAAGGGAAGGAACAATCCGAAGTCTGTAAATTTAATTCTGATAAATCCATAAAGAAACCATCTGTAAACAATTGTGTGGCTCTAACTATGTCATGAGGCCAATTATTCCTGAAAAAAGATTTTGAAATTCCCAGGGGACAGTCAGGATTATTGCAAACATGTGTGAAAGGGCCTAGAGAAGAGGATAAATGAAACTGTTTACAGGCTTGCTTGAACATTTTGTATAGTATTATGAATGAGAGGATGTTGTTTGCAAGCGTGTGGTACATGAGCGGGAACAGTCCAAGGTAGTTGGTGAAGAGGAATGTTAGAGAATGAATGTTCAATGGCTACCCAACCTTTAGTAGAAGAATAAATATTCCAGTCAACTATTCTTGACAATTGACAGGCCCAAGTCTGTCAAAACTAATTCTCGGTTTGAGTTTACCCCACATAAATAGAGAGCAAGCACTACGGATTGAGGTAAAAAAAAGCTTGCGGTATTTTTATGGGTATAGTTTGAAAGAGATAAAGAAGTCTCGGAAGGATGTTCATTTTTATTATGGAAGCTTTACCAAACCATGAAAAAACACCAGTGGACCAAGAATGTAAGTCTTTTTGTATATTTTGAAGGATGGGATGTAATTTTTAGAATAGAGTTTAGTTAAATTAGAGGGTAATTGTATACCAAGGTAAGTGATCAAATCAGTAGTCCATTTAAAAAGGAAAATTAATTTGGCAATGAGAAATATCATCAGCGTTCAGAGATATGTTGAGAGCTTCAGATTTGTTGAAATTTATTTGAAGATTAGCTAGAAGTTTGAACGTGGCAAAATCTTTGAGTAAGGACGGAATAGTAATATGAGGATTAGTGAGAAATAGCAGAATGTCATCAGCAAAAGCTGCCAATTTATAAGTGTTGTGAGCGATGGTTATTCCGTTGATGTCAGGATTAGATCTAAGACAATGAAGTAAAGGTTCAAGAGTGAGTATAAAAATTAAAGGGGATAAGGGACATCCCTGACGTGTGCCATTCGAAATTGGGAAGGCGCTCGATAGGTGACCATTAACCCTTAGCCCTTGTACACACGGTCGGAGAATACGTCGGAATGTGTCCTATCGGACTGTGTTGTCGGATAATCCGACTGTGTGTGGTATGCATCGGAATGATTCCGTCGGAATATCCGTCGGACCCAATTTTCCAACTTGTTGGAAATATTTCCCGACCAACTGGTTCGATCGGACATACTCCGATCATGTGTAGAGAATTTTGATCGGACCAAGTGCCACGCATGCTCAGATCAAATTCTTACATCAAAGCTATTGGCTACTAGCCTGAACGTAGTCCCATCGTAACGAAATTACGTCATCACGTTCTGAATGATCTGATTTTTCGACAACTTAGTTCGACCGTGTGTATGCAACAGTTTTGGACACAATCCGACGGACAAAATCTGACGGACAAAATCCGACGGATTTGGTTGTCGAAATCTCCGACCGTGTGTACAGGGGCTAACTCTTGCAGTCGGGAAAGAGTACAATGTTGATATAAACTGTAGCATGCGTTCGGGAAGACCAAACATTTTGAGAGCTTCAAACATATAATCCCAGGCCACTCTATCAAACGCCTTTTCCGCATCCAACGACAAGAAAAAACCTTGTTGTTGTGAGGAAGTCAACCAATGATGAAGATTAATAGCTTTCGTGGTATTGTCTTTTGCTTCCCTACCGGGAATGAAACCTACTTGATCCAATGAAATTAGTTTGGGTAAGAATGGTAAAAGATGATTGGCCAAGATTTTTGTATACATTTTTAGGTCCACATTTAGTAAGGAAAATTGGTCGGTAATTGGAAACAAGGGAAGGATCCTTATGAGGTTTAGGAATAACTGTTATATGAGCAGTAAGTAAATCATGCGCAGGGGAATTGTCTGGTGATAAAAAATTAAAAGCAGTCAAAAAACGTGGAGGAAGAATTTCGATAAAAGATTTGAAATAGCCCGAAGTTAGGCCATCAGGACCAGGACTTTTACCAGGTTTCAATTGCTGAAGAGCTATATCAAGTTCTGCAGAAGATATAGGTTGAGTCATAATTATTGTGTCGTGTTTAGAAAGTTTTGTTGGGGTATATTTAGACAAAAAATCTTTAATCAACTTCATACTGGTGTTTTGTTCAGAGTCAGAGACGGAGGGCAATAGATTATATAGACTTGTGTAGTAATTAACAAAGTGATTAGCAATATCAGTATCAGTAACCAATTTACGGCCCATTGAAGTAGTGATGGAATGAATAGTAGAATGTTTTTTTTAAGTCGTAAAGCATTAGCCAATAGTTTCCCGGCTTTGTTCCCGTATTCATAAAAACGTTTTTGATTTAAAACGTAATTGTGTTTATATTGTTTATTTAATTCAGATAATAGAACATTTCTGGCTTGAATAAGATCATTTAAAGAGGAAATAGCTTTTGAAGATTTATGTGCCCTTTCCAGATGTTGGATATGAGATGTCAGTTTATTGATATATGATTGTTTTTTGCTTTTCTGCGTTTTATGGAAAGCGCAATGAAATAACCTCCCATGACACATTTGTGTGCTTCCCAAGATAACATAGGTGAAACGTCAGATGAGGAATTTTCTGCAAAATATTGAATCAATCTCTTAGTAGTGTTGGGAACAATATTTTTATAGTTTCCAGGGGTTAGGCAGCGCCATCTTAAGTATTGTTTTCTGAGTCCACAGTGGAGTGTATTTCCGCCCTTACATTGAGCACTTCCTGTACTGTTAACCAAGCCTCCTTCTCAATCCAACGTTTTTATGGCAACCCTGCTTCCCTGTTCATAGCTTACTTGTTTTATTTCATAGGATTTACTTGCAGTAATCACCACGTTTGGACTGTATGTCATGTCACATGGTCACATGGTGTGTAGGAGGAAGCTCTGAGTGATTAGCAGAGTTCAGTGGTGTGCTGTAGGAAGTCCTGTTAACAGATAGATAAGCACATAGAGAGTGTGCCATAAATCAGGGGAGATTTGGGCATGCTCAGTGACTTCATTCTACAGAACAAGGATTACAACAATACTAAGCAAGTAAGGAGATATCTACAAGCAGTGTTCATTATGGATTTTTATGCTGATTTACATGGGACAAAGTTGTGGGGGAGGGTTTACAACCACTTTAAATATATCCAGAGATATGTAGATTTAAGTCTGCCGACATCGATCGATTCAGAAAGGCCTCTCAGGTGTAGAATGTGGCGTCTGCCACGATTGTCGAGATCTTCAACGTGTCTATTAAGATCACGTAATTGAAGGGAATGTGTATCAATAGATTTATAAGCTTTGTGAATTGTGACAGAATGCGTGGCCTGTATTTTTTCCACTTCATTGACACGTCCAGCAATAGATTGGATATCAATACGGAGTTCAGAGATAGCTGCTGTGAGCATATTTTTTAATATCTGCCGCAACCAAATGCAAATCCGAAATGCTGGGGTGTTGATTTTGCATTAAGATAATGTCATTAGCAGGCGTTTGTGAGAGGGAGTTATCTGCCTGTGACAGATTGGAAGTTGATTGCGTAGCTGGAGATGGTTCAATAGCAGTGGTATTAGAGCGGAACATAGCCGGAATCGTGAGAGAGGAATTACTGCTTAAAGTGGTGTTGCCACCAAAAAATAAAAAGTTGTTTAAAATTCTTAAAAAAAATTGTAAAAAAATAATTGGCAAAAAAAATAATTTTTTACTCACATCTAAATACCTGTTGCTAGGGGGTCCCTCGTAGTCTGCCTTCTTCCTTGCCCGAGCTGGGGACATCACTTCCCCTTACGCCGCACAGTCACCTGGGACCTTTCACGTGTCCCAGGTGACTGTACGGCGTATCACGGCGCCCTGCGCCGCTCGCGCATGCGCAGTGGGTGCCCGGCTGTGCCCACAGTACGCATGACGGCGCCGCGAGCGGAGCGGGGAACGAGGGGGGCTTTGTTCTCCCACATCGCTGGACCCTGGGACAGGTAAGTGTTTGGTTATTAAAAGTCAGCAGCTGCAGTATTTGTAGCTGCTGACTTTAAATTTTTTTTTTTTTAGGGGGTACTCCACTTTAAATCATGGGGAGACCGAGATCTTGAGGTGGAGGAGCTTCTAGACGATGTACCCATGTCAATTTGGGTGTAAAAAAAAATGAACAATACCTCCTTTGTTATAAGTTAAATAGCCCTGTCAGTGGGAGTGGAGGAGTTAAGCGGCCATCTTCTCCAGCACTCAAGCCACACCCCCACCGGTTCCACTACATTTTAGTTAGGGGGTATCAGGGTAAAGGGGGCTGAATACAAATGTACCCCACACTTTTCAGATATTTCTATGTAAATAAAAAATTGAAAACCATTTATCATTTTCCGCCAACTTCACCATTATGTGCCACTTTGTGTTGGTCTATCATATGAAATCCCCCAAAAAAACATTTACATTTTTGGTTGTAACATGATAAAATATGGAAAATTTCAAGAGGTATGAATACTTTTTCAGGGCACTGTATACTTGGACACAGGCACAATTTTCATACTTTTGGCTCTGTATGCCACCAGAATAAAATTATAAGGCCCCACAGTGAAAACATTTGTGTAATCAGAATTGAAACTAAACTCATTTTTTTCATTGTGCACATCTCTACCGCCCACTAAAGACAAAAAAAAAAAGGGATCCGTTCTCCTTTGTGTAGGAGGATCGGATTGGTGGTTAGTCGGATGTAAACAGACAGTAGAGTCCGTTTACACCCGGCCGCCCATAGAGCAGAGCAGGGCCTTCCCATGTCTCTCTCTGCATAATCTAACCAGGGGCCTTCAAACTACGGCCCTCCAGTTGTTCAGGAACTACAATTCCCATAATGCCTGGTCATGTCTGTGAAGGTCAGAGTTTTACAATGCCTCATGGGATGTGTAGTTTCACAGCAGCTGGAGGGCCGTAGTTTGAGGATCCCTGAGCAGACACAGACCTGTAATCCACCTGCCCTGCTCTGATCAGCAGGGGATGAGTGGATAGATTTTTTTTTTTGATTTTTTTTTAGAAGCACATGATTAGAGCCAGAGGCTCTAATTGGCTTCAAAAAAGGGTGTGCTCCGAACCAAACCCAGGTGTGTAACAATAGTGAATTAATATTTGCCATTGTCTTCCTGATTCTCCTCCCGGCCAATCAGGAAGTGGATCCTGAGACCCGTCACCCGATTGGCCGAGAGGAGAAGCAAACCTATTGTCTCCCGAAGTGGGAGGAGATGCAGGGGAAGCTGAGGAGGAGACGCAGGGTGAAGAAGCCGCCCAGAGGAAGATGGGGTAAGTGCGGGGGCTGCGTTGTGGCATTGGGTGGATTGTTTGTCACCCCCCAAGAAAAAAAAAAAAATCACACACCATGCAGTATTCAGGGCTGTGTCTAGGATGGCTTCTCTATAGCTTTTAGTACTAGTATTTTCTTCCTCTAATTACATATTGTCATGAAGGATTAATAACAATATTTTATTTTTGTTTTAGGCTCTTCTGAATGTCTATATGTCTATGTGTCTATATGTCTGGCAGTGGCCTTTTCTTTGCTGGCAATGGGTGCTGTCAGTTCTTGCTGGTACAAAAAGCAACTCATAAAAAGAAAGAAGAACTAGAGTAAGTTCAGTCATTTCTTGCTGTGTTATGCTATTTGGAGGTCATCCTTTATGACATGCCTCCACCTCCTAAAGTGCAGCCCACCTTGTCTAACACCTTCAAACTCCACTTCCAATCCCAGAGTTCTTCACAAAGTGTCTCTGTTGGGTCCTCTTCATCCTGCTGGTTATTGTTTTGGCTCCTTTCATTCCTATAGGGAGAACCATGCCCTACAGGACTGCTGGAGGGCACCAGGCAGGGCTGCTGTTAAAAATCACAGGGCCCCACGCAGCCTACTCGACAACCAAAACTCCCCCCGACCAAAAGGGACATAGATTTATCAGTCCCTTTCTCTACAGTCCCACAAATGAATGAATAGGAAGCTCTGAGGCTTCCTGCTCATTCACAACCTGAATCATAGTAAACAATTTACTATGCTTCCATGATGAATGGACACAGGAGTGATTGGTACTGATCGATCGCTGTGTTCATTCAGGAAAGGAAGGGGCCAGCAAATGGCATTCACCTGTCTGCCTGCAGCCATGGCTGACAGAGGGGGGAAGCTGGAAACGTTATGGGGGAAAGGGGCATGTAGGGGGGCCCAGACAGCAGAGGGAAGGGCTAGAACCAATAGAATGTGCTACAACTAATCGCTTTGCAGTGCAGCTGGAGGGAGAGGAGGAGAAGCTGGCAGCTCTGCAGTAGGAGACAGAAGAGGATCGGTGTCTGCGATAAGATAGTACAGCCGGTGATGTGTCAAATACTGTCCCCCGTCGGATAGTGTCCACCCTGTACTGCGGTTCAAGCCCCACCATCCAAGTGGACATAGAGTTAGAATAAAAAATTGCAGAGCAAAGCGAGCCCGCGAGGGGCCCTGTTATTAAGTGCTACCGTATGTCCACTTGCATGGTGGGGCTGGAACCTGGGCAGGGCAGAAGGTACGGGCAAGTGCGCAGGCGCCGTTCATCTTTGGAGACTTTTGGAGTCTCCTTTTCCTCCATACTGCGTAAGCGATGCGCCTGCGCAGCACGGGGCGGACACTATCCGATGGGGGGGGCAGTTTTTGGCAGAACACCATCCTTCCTGCTCAGCAGGTACCTGGGCCCCCCCTTTGAACTGATGAGGTCTGGGCCCGGTACAGGAGGGCTGGCTGTACTGCCTTATCAGTGACCCTGGCGCCAGGAGTACAGCTTCCTGTAGAAATGAAAGTTCTACAAATTGCATCAGAAAAGCAATTTTTATAGCCATTGCCTATCCCATGGTGGCAACATTATCAATTTACTACTAATGATGTATTGGGGTTGATTTACTAAAGGCAAATAGACTGCGCAGTTGCTCTAGAGCTTAGTAAATGAGGTAAACTTTCACTTTGCAAAAAATACCAAATCGAATGTAAGGAAAATTAAAAAAAAAAAACAGCATTTTTCCTTGACGGGATGATGGAAGTCAGCAGAGCTTCCTCTCATTTACTAAGCTCTGGAGCAACTGCACTTTGTAACGTGAACAGTCTATTGGCCTTTAGTAAATCAACCCCATTGTGTCATCTTAAATGTATGAATTATACAGTATAAGGCTAACCAGTGGTTGTCAACTTATGAGCTATTGGAGGCCTCAAATGTGGCCCCTGACATCATAAAAGGGCCACACATAATGTTTAATATATGTAATGCTTGAGAGGACTTCAGAGACTGCAGACCTAATAGATAAAATGAAGGTCAGAGAGTGAGGACAGGACAGGTTGTTGGCTGGGCATATGTTGCAGAAGACAATATGAAACTGGGAACATGTTACATGAAGCTAGTAGAGATCACTGCTATTACCCTAATCTGTGTTCCCACTGCAGACTGCTGAGGTTCAAGAGCCACACATCATATACCAAAAGGGCAGCATGTGGCTCTTGGACCTCAGGTTGGGCACCAGGGCTCTAAGGCATGTGTCCAGGACCGTCTTTAATATTGATTGGACCCTGGGCAAACATTTTCTTGGGGCCCCCCTACATGCAATTTCGCTCTCCACATGCTTTGAGACATACAATAAATACCCTGTTTCCCCTAAAATAAGACAGTGTCCTATATTATTTTTTACTCCCAAAGATGTGCAAGGTCTTATTTTCAGGGGATGTCTTATTTTTCCATGAAGATGAATGCGGTATACATTTATTGATTCCGCCCCCTTCTGATCCTCCTGTGCCATTTTGACCCCCCCCCCCCTTTAAATCCACCCTGTGTCATTTTAAGTGAGTCCCCCTCCCCCTACCTCTGTGCCAGTGGAGTATTTAGTCTCTCCCCCCTCCCATCTTCACCAGACATCCCCCTTTAAAAGACATCCCCCACTCTTTACAAGACATCCCCCCCACCTCAGTCACCCCTGCGTGTCTGTGGAGGCCAGATTCCACACAATGTGCCCGACTCCTGCCCAGCGCGACTCACTGTCTAATTGTGAGTCAGCCAGACTCCGCCAGGGCAGAGCGAGCAGCAGGCGACAAAAGGTGTCAGCTTGTGCTGGCGGCGGGGCGGGCTCTCTGATGACGGGTGACGTCACTTGTCATCCAGAGAGATGGCCGCAGCTCACTAATTTAAAGAGACCTCGCACCTACCTGCCTGAACAGCTCCAGCTGCGCTGCAGCCAATCAGTAAGTTGCATGGCAGCGCCCACTGCTATGGTCCAGAGGAGTCAGACGCCTTACAGTAGCTTCAGGGGTGGCCTTATTATCGGGGAGGCCTTATTATTGGGGGGATGCCTTATATTACAGCAAGAGGCAAAACTGGAAGTAGGTCTTACTTTCGGGAAAAGACGGTAGCAGCTAGACTCAAAATCAGTTTACTGAATGAGATCAGACGATTGAGATTTGTTGCCAGAGGTTACAGTCTATCATTACCGCTCACAGCACATGACTTCTGCTTGTTGATTGGTTGCTAGAGATTACTGTACATCAATACTGCTCACTGATTAGTTTCTAGAAGTTATTGGACATCTATACCACTCACTGATTGGTTGCTATAGGTTACTAGACATCTATACCACTCACTAATTGGTTGCTAGAGGTTACTGCACATTATTACTGCTCACTGATTTTTTTGTTAGCAGTTACTGCATATCCTTACCGCTCAGTGATTGGTTGCTAGAGATTACAGCACATCATCTCCTCACTGCCCACACGCCATGGACTGGGAAGGTGAGGGGACCCATGAATAGACAGAAAACTCCTAGGACTCCTGGAATCAATGGCAGTGCTGGGGGAGGGGGGGTGGGATCATTTGGAGTGGGGGGGGGGATTAGTTAGGAGGCAGTACACTGTGGCAAATTCTGAATCAGGTAGAGCAAAGCTGGGCAGCATTAGTAACAGAACTTCACACTGAAATATCAGGACACAGTACGGGACTAAAACTTCAAGAAAGAAGGGAATTTAAACCAGAATAGTTCGCAAGTATGAGGCAGCTGCTTTGGGCCCCACAATAATGATGGGGCCCAGGGCAGCTGCCCCTCTTGTTCTGCCTTAAAAACAGTGCTGCAGGTCATGCAGAGATGAAGCAAATCCTTCTACATACGTATATACTCGAGTATAGGCCGACCCGAATATAAGCCGAGGCCCCCAATTTACCCCCAAAAAACTGGGAAACTTATTGACTCGTGTATAAGCCGAGGGTGAGACATGCCTGTCCATCCCTGTGTGTCCGTCCATCCCTGTGTGTGTGTCCATCCATCCCTGTGTGTGTGTCCATCCATCCCTGTGTGTGTGTCCATCCATCCCTGTGTGTGTGTCCATCCATCCCTGTGTGTGTGTCCATCCATGCCTGTATGTGTGTCCATCCATGCCTGTGTGTGTGTCCATCCATGCCTGTGTGTGTGTCCATCCATGCCTGTGTGTGTGTCCATCCATCCCTGTGTGTGTGTCCATCCATGCCTGTGTGTGTGTCCATCCATGCCCGTGTGTGTCCGTGCAGCCGTGTGTGTCCGTGCAGCCGTGTGTGTCCGTGCAGCCTTGTGTGTCCAGCCTACCTGTGTCCCGAGCCTCCGTCCCGTCCCGAGCCGAGCCTCCGTTCCGTCCCGTCCCGAGCCTCCGTCCTTCTGCCATGCCAGGATCGCCGCTCTTCGTCGGCGTCTCGGCGGCCATTCCACTGTTCAAAAGCCGCGCCTCCGTCTGTGATAGGCGGAACACTCAATTTCCCAGCAGTCTGTGTTCCGCCTATCACGGACATCCTCTCATCCTCGTCCGTAGTATGAGGATGAGCGGATGTCCGTGATAGGCGGACCACTGACTGCTGGGAAATTGAGTGTTCCGCCTATCACAGACGGAGGCGCGGCTTTTGAATAGTAGAATGGCCGCCGTCTGTCTGCTCGACACGCTGATCGAGCAGGCAGACGGCGATGACTCGAGTATAAGCCGAGGGGGGCACTTTCAGCCTCAAAAAAGAGGCTGAAAATCTCGGCTTATACTCGAGTATATACGGTAAATTGTACTTGTTTATCTGCTGCCATCTCTTCTCGTCAGTCCTTTCAAAGTGCTGAATTTTTTAAAGCTTGTTTTGGAAATAAAAAAAAAGTCCCTCCTCGGTCACCATTTTTCTCATGGTGTCAAGAAAACTTGTTAGAAGTGGTTGATGCTGATAGCAGAGTACAAACTATAGAGGGATATGCTTTGTTCATATTTAATGCCTGAGGTTTACAAGCACTTTAAGGCTGGGGGACCAAGAGCTGATTTTATTATTCTGGGTCAGGAGAGTGCAAGTAAGTGCACTTCTGTGGCCCGGAAAAAAAATATGACCAAAAAAGCTTTGGTTATAATTGTCTGGTAAAAGTGTACCTTTTTGGGGCGTGGCTTAGCGGCGAATGTAGGAAGACGTGCTTACCTTGAGCTCCGCCGGCCATCCGTGATTCCATCCTTCCAGTCTGTCCTGAAACGCCGTTTTTGGGGCCCCTACCTCCTGCCACGCTAGGTGAAGCATACCGGATCACCGCGGTACATCCCGGGACCCTCGCTGTGATGTCCAGACGCCATACCGGAGGGAAGGGGCTGACGGACCCCCCAGGCCAAGATGGCGCGCGGCGCGCAGCCAAAGACCACTACAAGGAAGCAGCACAGAAGCTCCTCTATGGCGGTAAATCATACAAGGATGCCCTGGCGGGCCAGCCCTCTCCTCAAGCTACTCCTGGAGGCTCTCCTGAGGCGGATGACACAGTTCCCTTGGAGGATGAGGATGGATTGTCTGCAGCATGGCAAACAGTGAGTACACCCAGGGACAGTGTTAGGCCTGAAACACAGACCATCCCCTCCCCAGCGCTGGAAAATGAACCTACACTAAGGGACATATTCACTGCTGTCACCTCCTGTAATCACTCTATTGCAGCCCTCTCTGAGGACATTAAAGGGGTTAAAGCTGAAATAACGTTTGTCCGCCATGACATGCAAAAGCTCAGGGAGAGAACAGCTGCATTGGAAGGCAGACTGAGCACAGTAGAGGATGACCTGGCCCCCATGCAAAGGGATCTAAAATATAATTGCCATCTTACTGAACAGCACGCTATGCGACTTGATGAGATGGAAAATCGCATGAGACGCAATAATATTCGCGCTGTGGGGATTCCGGAACGTGTTGAGGGTAAAAACCCGGTAGACTTTATTGAAAATTGGCTGCTTGCCACCTTTGGTAAAGAAGCCTTGTCACCGCTGTTTGCAGTGGAACGTGCCCACCGGGTGCCGTCTCGCCCCCTACCTCCGGGCAATCGTCCCAGGCCCTTCTTGTTTAAACTCCTCAACTATAAAGACAGAGACACCATTCTTTCTAAAGCGCGGGGGTTGTCGGACAAGATGGAGATTGAGAATGCCAGGATTTCACTATTTCCGGATTTTTCAGCAGAGCTCCAGAAAAAGCGTGCAACATTTCTTGAAGTTAAGAGACGCCTTCGGGACCTTAACGTTCAATATGGAATGCTATATCCAGCCAGACTCAGAGTTACGGCACTGGGCTCCACGCACTTTTTTGATCGCCCCGCGGCGGCAGCACAGTGGCTTGACCAGGAGTACAACGCACTCAAAGCCGCCAAACTTCAAAGATCTCCTCCACGCTAACGGCACTTTTAAACAGGCTGACTGGACTTCCACTTTTACAAGACCGGCAGAAGGCTGAGGTTTGTGGTTCCACTGTAACCCTACTAGAACTACAACATGCCTGCATATGTGAAACCCCGCTTGTCATCTGGGAGAGTCCTCTCTGGGTGTTTCCATGGCCTTCCCCCAGCCCCCAAGTTTCGGATGGGGCCTATTATTTTGCTATTTTTCCCGTGTGTGAGCCCCATGGGCTTTAATACAGAAGATGCTACGGTTTTTTGCTGTTTAACTGTTTTTCTTTTCTTTTTCTTTTTGATTCATTTTTTCTCTCTCAGGATCACAACGGACAAGGACTATTTTCCGGCCTGTCTGCACCCATCTGGGCGCCTCTTCCTAGCTGCGACAGCTCCTGTCGGACTTTTTTCTCTCCAGTCTTGGGACATCTCAGGTGATGCGACTTCCCAGTCACTAGTCGCTGATAAATGTGTGTTAATTGCCTTCTTCCTCCCTGGTGGTTTACGACTGTTATTATGGTTCCTCCTACTTGCACTTATGTTTTGTATTTCTGATGGCTAAGATTAGATTTCTATCTTGGAATGTTAGGGGACTGGGCAGTCCGGTGAAGAGGCTGGCGGTGCTTAGGCACCTTAAAGATATGAAGGCTGACATTGTGTGTCTGCAGGAGACACATTTTGCTCCTGCTGGTACTCCTAGCCTGGGTTCTAGACAGTATATGCACCAATACCATTCCACATACTCTGCCTATGCAAGAGGAGTGAGTATCCTAATTAGACAGCATGCACGTTTCTCTTGCTCCCACCAGGTTATTGATCCGGGGGGGAGGTACATTTTTTTGCTGTGTAAGCTTGCTACTATACAATGCATTATTGCCAATGTTTATATCCCGCCGCCGTATTCGGCAGAGATCCTTAGGCGCCTAGCTGGGTTTATGGCACAGTTCCCTGGCATACCCCTGTTGGCGATGGGTGATTTTAACAACTATGTCAACGGCCTGTGGGATAAGATTCCAACTCCTCCGGTAGTCCCCTCACGCCCTAATGGCGATACTCCTTTTGCAGCTCTGTTAGCTGAACTCGGGTTGGTGGATGTCTGGCGGAAAGCCCACCCCCACTCCCGTTTATATTCCTGTTGCTCTCCAGCGTTTGGGAGCTTGTCCAGAATAGACCTGGGACTGGGAAACTCCGCCCTCCTCCCCCTAATTAGAGATTCTGGTTATGGGGTTAGACATATATCCGACCACTCTTCTTTGTGGATTGAGATGTCCCTATCTACTGACCTCACACCTAGGAGTTGGAAGCTTAACCCCTTTTGGCTTGCATTATTCCTGCAGCCTGACCCCCATTACAAGTGCTCTTAAACTTTTCCTGCAGGACAATTTAGGCTCGGCATCTATAGATGTAGTCTGGGATGCAACTAAGGCCTTCCTTAGGGGACAATTTATCACTACTATAACTGATATAAAACGGAACACTAAAGCTTGGGAAATGGAGGTCGGTAGAGCACTTAGAGAGTCGAAGCAGGCCTATGTTGACAACCCCTCGGAGGACACTAAGAGGGCTTGGTTGGGAGCACAATCTATGTCTAGACAAGTAACTTTACAACTGGCAGAAAATAAAAGGTTTTTCCTCCAACAAACACACTTTGAGGAGGGGGAATCGACGGGCCATATGCTGGCTCTGCTGGCGAGGGCCCAGGGTTCCACGCCTATGACTCACTCACTGTGCGATTCGCAGGGAGTGACCCATTCGGACACACCTGGGATCTTGCGGGTATTTCGATCCTTCTATGCAGATTTGTACTCCTCTAAGGTGCATCCCGGTGATGGGGAGATTGGGGACTTTTTAAATGGGTGTGATATTCCATGCCTGTCTACGTCGGACGGAGAGCTGTTGAACGCCCCCTTAACGGAGGAGGAATTGGCTTCTGCACTGGAACACTCTCATAATAACAAAGCTCCGGGGGCGGATGGTCTCCCATCCGAGGTATACAAGCGTTATGCCGGGGTTCTTTTGCCAACCCTTTTAAAAGTGTTTAACAACGCCTTAGAGACGGGGGTCCTACCTGCCTCCATGAATGAAGCAGTCATAATTGTACTTCTGAAACCGGGTAAGGTAGCAACATCACCGGACGCATATAGGCCCATCTCCTTGCTCACGACAGACGTTAAACTATTGGCTCGGGTCTTGGCAACGAGATTATCTCTGGTAATACACAAACTGATCCATAGGGATCAATCAGGATTCATTCCCTCACGTTCCACTGCCCTAAATATTCGCCGTTTATTCTTAAACCTACAGGTTCCTGTGAATAACCCCGGTAATCAGGCCATCCTCTCGCTGGACGTGGCTAAGGCCTTTGATAGTGTTGAGTGGCCTTATCTGTGGAAAGTGATGGAGCGGATGGGGCTGGGCAGCACATTTATTAGTTGGGTCCGACTGTTATATGCCAAGCCTACGGCTAGAATCAGAGCTAATGCGGAGCTCTCCGACCCATTCGTGCTGCACAGAGGCACGAGACAGGGGTGCCCTCTGTCGCCCCTGCTCTTTGCCATGGCGCTTGAACCACTTGCAGCCAGAATGAGATCGGCTCAGGATATTGTGGGTTTCTGCAGGCCCACTGGAATGGATGTGGTATCGCTCTACGCTGATGACACACTTATATACCTGGGGGACACCCAGGGCTCCCTTACGGCCACCATGAACCTGATTACCCTATTTGGTACATTGTCAGGTTTTAAGATTAACTGGGACAAATCTGTACTGATGCCCTTGTCCCCTCTAACGGCTCCCTTACCCCCCTGTGCAAGCATGATCCAGACGGTTACATCCTTTAAGTATCTGGGGGTGCAGATATCCCCCGAGGTGACGGAATATACCAAACTGAATCTTATGCCATTGTTACTTAAGTTCAGAGATAAATGTAAGATCTGGTGTAAACTACCGTTATCGGTGGTGGGCAGGGTAAACCTCATTAAAATGGTGTGGGCCCCGCAGTTGCTCTATATTTGTCATAACTCCCCGACCTGGATCCCGAAACGTTGGTTCGATAAAATTGACTCTCAGTTTAGGGAATTAATATGGTGTAGAAAGACGGCCAGACTTAGTTTACTTACCTTGCAATATAATAAGGACGAAGGGGGGCTGGCACTTCCACACGCTAGGATGTATTTTTTTGCTGCGCAGCTTCAGCACCTGGGTGGGTGGGGGTTGGATGACCCATTGGACCCGATCCGAAGGATACTGGCTGACACGGTCGCCTCGGACACAGCATTGTCTAGATTGGAGGCAGGCTTCCCTCATATGGACAGGGGTTCCCCGACTGTTATACTGCTGAATACACTGTGGTCTCATGTTAAAAAACTGCTACGAATACGTGGCTTCCTTGCCCTCACCCCTATTTGGCGGAACGCTAATTATGGTGAACTTTTTAAGCTCAAGGGATTTGGTAACTGGAGTGGGAGAGGTCTTCAGTATCTCTCGCAACTGTATAGCGGACGGGTACTGAAGTCCTTTATGGAAATACAAGCGGAGTTTGACATCCCTCGTAGGGATTTTTTTAAATATTTACAGTTACGTCATGCATTGCAGACACAGGCACGGAGTGTGCAGCTCTCCCTAACAGACCATCCTGTGGTGAAGGAGATATTTATGCGGATTGACCGTAAAGGCATGATCTCTAGGGGGTATGCTATGCTTCTTGACGCGGTGCAGGACCCGGCACGTCTTCCATGTCGGCAGAGGTGGGAGGCGGACCTGGGGCCCATGGACGCGGAGACCTGGAACCTTTGCTTGTCCTCCGCTCTGTTGGTGTCGGTGTCGGCCTCCCATAGGCTCTCCCACCTATATTTACTACATAGGACCTATAGAACTCCAGTTAAACTGCACAGTTGGGGTGTTAGAGGGTCTCCCCTTTGCCCTAAATGTATGCGGGACCATGGGGATCTTATGCACATGTTCTGGAGGTGCCCGAAACTAAAACGATATTGGGCGGGAATTTTTGACACTATATCCTCAGTGTTCTCTGTTGGTATTCCGCGGTGTCCGTTAGTCTGCCTGCTGGGGGCCCTGGATGAGGAATCATTGACGTCCTCGGCCCATACAGCCATTATCAGGTTACTATATGTAGCTAGAAAATTGATAGCGAAACTATGGATGACCCACAGGGTTCCCACCAGGCAGCAATGGATAGAACAGGTGAACCAGATGCTGATCAGAGAAAAGATAACATACCAACACAGAAACGCACCGCACAAATTTAATGCCATGTGGGGGGGGTGGCTTGAGGTCCCGGGACTAGCTCCCCATCAACTTATACAGGACAGACTTTTACAGGGTTAACCGAAGGTCCTAGGACCGGTATATGGAGGTACATAAATGGTCATGCTTCCAGGATGGGTCTAACTCTATGTCTCTCCCTTATCTGGTAATTGTACGGGGTGTGGGGAGACACCAGTGGGACTGTGTGCTGGGCTGTGGGCCGTGGTATATATGTAAGGTACCTATGCGGCTGTTTCCTGATGCGGAGTGGTCTTTGAGAGAACGATACTTTTGTTTCTACTTTTGGTTCCTTTTTTTTTTACCTCCTTTCTTCTTTATTTTTTGGTTATATTGATATTTTCCATGTCTCAACAGTTTTCAAACCGAACCTATTTGTATTTCTATATTTTCTGTATACTTTTGGATGTAAAAACCAATGCTACTGTAAGACTGTACTTTACTCCTATGTTTGGTTTGTACCATGAGTGTTTTACAATAAAAACTTATTTGATTTAAAAAAAAAAAAAAAAGTGTACCTTTGTGAAAAAAAATCCTCACATTCTGTCTTAAGAATGTAGCAAGTACATAAAATGTCTGTTCATCTGCCAGAAATCCAGTGAGTTCCTGACTTCCTGTAGTGAGGCGGCAGAATCAAAGGAGAAATACTATAGTACTCCAAGGTTCATGACAATACTCCCCCCTGGGAAACAGTCCAACAGCCACAGTGGGACCCTGAATGGGTCAACTTGAGGATGTTGGAAAAGTAGTCTTAAAGCGTTTTTTTTTTTTTTTTTTTAAAAGCCAGCAGCTACAAATACTGCAGCTGCTGACTTTTAAATAGTGACACTTACCTGTCCAGCGCGCCCGCGATGTCGGCACCCGAAGCCGATCGCTCGCTCGGCTGCCGGGTCCCGCCGCCATCTTGGGTATGGGAATCAGGAAATGGAGCCTTTCGGCTTCATTTCCCGGTTCCCTACTGCGCATGCGCGAGCCGCGCGGCGCAATCCGGACGGTCCCCGCTGCCTCTGGGAGCTGTGTGTTTCCCAGCAGGCAGCGGGGCACTTGCTGAAGGGGGCGGGCGCTTGCGGAACGGGGGCGTAACGTACGCCCCGTTCCGCAGAGAGCTAGCCCGGAAGTGGGTGCAGTTACCTGGATTATCCAGGTAACTGCACCCCCCTCCCCCCTGAAAGGTGCCGATTGTGGCGCCGGAGGGGGGGGGGATTCCGATGAGCGGAGGTCCATTTTAGGGTGGACCTCCGCTTTAAGGTTCCAGGTCCGTCTGCTGAGATAACCCATCCGCATTCCCATTTTGAGGCCCTGGCCGATATTGTATGGTGAAATTTTATGGTTGCAAAGCCAGGCTCCACCTTAGTAATCAGTCGTTCTCTCCTGCCACCCGGTTAAGCCATATCAATGGATTGTGGTCTGCCATGACGGTAAAAGAACATCCATACACATAGGGCTGCAATTTATTTAAAGCCCTGACTAAGGCCAAACGCTCTTTTTCCACGGCAGCATATCCAACTTCACGGGGTAACAACCTGCGGCTGAGATATGCCACCGAGTGCTCTTTCCCGTCATCGCTAACTGGACTTGTACAGCTCCCAGTCCGAACATGGAGGCGTCTGTATGAATGACAAAGCGTTTGTTAGGATCGGGTGCCGCCAGTATGGGAGCTTGCGTTCGGGCATTTTTTAACTGATGAAATGCTGTCTCGCAGTCCGGGGACCACAGGACCTGTCTAGGAAGAGTCTTTTTGGGCAGGTCCATCAGGGGTTTGGCTATGTCACTATAGTGGGGTAAAAACTACCTGTAGTACCCTGCTGTCTCTAAAAATGCAAGTACCTGGGTCTTGGTTCTGGGAACAGTTTAGGGCGGCCTAGATCAGTGATGGAAAACCTTGGCACCCCAGATGTTTTGGAACTAAATTTCCCATGATGCTCATGCACTCTGCAGTGTAGTTGAGGATCATGGGAAATGTAGTTCCAAAACATCTGGGGTGCCAAGGTTCTCCATCACTGGCCTAGATTTTTGCAGGTTCTGGCCTCTGGTTCCCACATCCCACTCTATGTCCCAGATATTGCACCTCAGACATCCCGATATTATATTTGCCTGGCTTCAGGGTCAGGTCAGCGGCTCGGATCCATTCTAGCACTATTCCCAGGTGTCTAAGATGTTCCTCCCATGTCTAGCTATAGATTGCGATGTCGTCAACATATGCACATGCAAAATCTTGCAGACCATCGAGGAGTTCATCTATCATCTGCTGGAAGGTAGCTGGAGCATTCTTCATCCTGAATGGTATTACCCGAAACTGGTAAAGGCCGAATGGGGTGATGAAAGCCGACTTTGAAATTGCTTCCGCTTCCAAGGGAATCTGCCAGTAGCCCTTACGCTTTTCTTGTCTATACCCTGTGAGTAATCCCGTCAGCGGAGGTCGTTTGGAGAAATTTCGCTGTTCCACCCTGATGGTCTTTTTGGGAGCTTTAGTGGCATTAGTTCATTAGTATGATCTTGGATTCTGTTTCAGTCTGGTAAGCGCGCATTCAGATGCTAATCAGCACACCGGAGGTGAAGGAAGATTTTCTTTGCACTGAAATTTGCTGGAGGAATCATTTCTTCTTTTTTGACTCAACGGACTGTTGCACCCTTTTTTCTGAAGCACTTTATTGGGTACATTAATTAATTAATTTATTTATTTATCTATTTGATATATCACGGTGGGATTTTATGAGTTTTTATTTAGAGTAATTATATATATTTAATATTATCAAGTTTTTTTGATATATCCATTTAAGTCATTTATATTTATTTATTGTTATATATCACTATTCATATGAGGTGTATATTGATTTTTTTATGATTAAGGGACTGTTATCATTAGCTTTGATGTGCATACGAATTATTACTGGAGATCATATGTCCATATGGTAATATATGTCATTATATATGTAAATTATTTTTTAGGGTAGAAATTTGTGGGATAGCGCAGTTATATTTTTTGTTTTATATTTGTCTTTGATGTGTATCACATCGTAATAATTGCGGCTTTAAATATTTTGAGTATTTTTCCTGTGTTGTTTAGGTAAGCGCAGTATTTTTTCTTGCTTCTATTTGCATATCCACAGTAATCTCTAGCAACCAATCAACGAGCAGAAATCATGTGCTGTGACCTCTAGCAATTAATCAGTGAGCCGTAATGTGTTATGTAACCTCTAGCAACCAGTCAATGAGCGGTAATGATACACTGTAACCTCTGGCAACCAATCACAATAGCTGCTTGATCTGATTCAGTAAACTGATTTTGAGTCTAGCTGTATATTTATTGTATGTCTCAGAGCAGGTGGAGAGCAAAACTGCATGGGGGGGGGGGGGCAAGAAAAGTTTTGCCCAGGGTCCAATCAGTATTAAAGATGGCCCTGGACCGCTGTAGAGATATCCTGGGGTGCCACTGTTATATCACGCTGGAGACAACCTGCACCTGTACACAGATATTTTGTAAACTGTAAGTGAGATTATTGTTTCCACTATTAAAGCTTTCTGTTTTAATCCACCTCCTCCATGCCTTTTTCTCTGTCTGCTGATAAGGATCACCCCTGATCTAAGTGAGGAGCTGCAAGATACTTTGCATGTATCCGCTGGATGATTATATCAGAATCGAATGATTTTGTGACTGTCTAGGCTGCAACTTATAGGTTCAGTACTCTACCTAGATCTTTATTGTGAGCTCAGAGTGAGTTCTGGTTCTGGAAGAGACAAGAAAGCTCAAGGTCTGGTTCTTGGCAAAAACAGCAGGGGAGCTCAGAGTGGGCTCTGATTTGGGAAAAGACAAGCAGGGGCGCTCCGAGTGAAATCTAGTTCTGGAAGAAACTGTCAGAGCCTGAAGTAAGATCTATTTCTGTAAGAAACCAACAGGGGAGCTCAAGAGTTGAGTCTGGTTCTATAAAATACCAGCAGGGAGCTCAGAGTGAAGTCTGGTTCTGGAAGAGACCAGTGGAAGGAACCAGCAGGAGAGCCCAAAGTGAGGTCAAATTCTGGATGTGAAAGAAACCAGCAGGGAACTCAGAGTAAAGTCTGATTCTAGAAGAAGCCAGCATGGGGAGCTCAGGGTGAAGCCTGGCTCTAGAAGAAGCCAGCATGGGGAGCTCAGGGTGAAGCCTGGCTCTAGAAGAAGCCAAAATGGGGAGCTCAGGGTGAAGCCTGGCTCTAGAAGAAGCCAGCATGGGGAGCTCAGGGTGAAGCCTGGCTCTAGAAGAAGCCAAAATGGGGAGCTCAGGGTGAAGCCTGGCTCTAGAAGAAGCCAAAATGGGGAGCTCAGGGTGAAGCCTGGCTCTAGAAGAAGCCAAAATGGGGAGCTCAGGGTGAAGCCTGGCTCTAGAAGAAGCCAGCATGGGGAGCTCAGGGTGAAGCCTGGCTCTAGAAGAAGCCAGCATGGGGAGCTCAGGGTGAAGCCTGGCTCTAGAAGAAGCCAGCATGGGCTTCTGATGAGACCAGCAGGTTTGCTCAGAATGACTTCTGGTTCTGGAAGAGACCAGCAAGGAAGTTCAGAATGAGGTCTGGTTCTGGATGGAATCAGCAAGGGAGCTCAGAGTAGGGTCTGGATCAGGAAGAGATCAGCATGGAAGTTCAAAATGAAATCTGGTTCAGAGTTGGGTCTGGTTTTGAAAGCGACCAGCAGGGTATTTTAGAGTGAGGTCTGTTTCTGAAAGAGACCAGCAGCTGCAGAGGAGCTTATAGTGAAATCTGCTTTTGATCAAGACCAGCAGAGGAGCTTAGAGTGAAATTTGGTTTTATGACAGACCAGCAGGGAGCTCAAAGTGAGTTTTGGTTCTGGAAGAGATCAGCCGAAGAGCTCAGAGTGAAGGCTGGTTCTTGAAGGAACCAACCGGAGAGCTTAGAGTGAGATCTATTTCTGGATCCGTTAAAAAAAAAAAAAAAAAAAAAACAGAGCAGGGGAGCTCAGAGGGAAGTCTGATTCAAGAAGAGACCAGCAGGGAGCTTGGAATGAAGTTTGCATCTAGTTCCGAAAGAGACCAGCTGGGGAGTTTGCTCAGAGTGAAGTCTGGTTCTGATTGTGGAAGAGACCAGCAGAGGAATTTGGAGTGCAGTCCAGTTCTAAAAGAGACAAGAAGGGAAATTCAGAGTAAAGTTAATTCTATAAGTAGGGGAGCTCAAAATGAAGTCAGATTTTTGTCCTGGAAGAGCTCAGAGTGAAGTCTAGTTCTTGATAGAACCAGCAGAAGAGCTAAGAGTGAAGTCTAGTTCTTGATAGAACCAGCAGAAGAGCTAAGAGTGAGGTCTAGTTCTGGACCTGAAAGAAACCAGCAGAGGAACTCAGTCAAGTCTGCTTCTAGAAGAAACCAGCATGTGGAGCTCAGAGTGAGCTCTGGGTCTAGAATTAAGTCCATTTCTAGTTCTGAAAGAGACCAGCAGAGGATCTCAGATTGAAATCTGGTTCTGGTTCTGGGAGAGACCAGCAGGGGAGTTTTGAGTGAAGTCTTGTTCTAAAGAGACAAGCAGGGAAAATTAGTGAAGTTGATTCTCTAAACGCCCAGCAGAGAAGCTCGGTGAAGTTTGATTCTATAAGAGCCCAGCAGGGCAACTTAGAATTAAGTCTGGTTTTGATTCTGGAAAAGCTCAGAGTGAAGTCTGGTTCTTGAAGGAACCAGCAAGAGAGCTCGGAGTGAGGTCTGGTTCTGAAAGAAACCAACGGGGGGGGGGGGGGGCTCAGAGTGGACTTGGGTCCTGGAAGAAATGAACAGGAGAGCTCAGAGTGAAGTCGGGTTCTGAAAGAGACCAGCAGAAGAACTCAATGGGAGGATTGGTTCTGGAATACACCAACAGTGGAACATAAAGCAAAGTCTGGCTCTTGAAGAAACCAGCAGAGTTCAAAGTAAAGTCTGGTTCTGAAAAAGATCAGCAGGGTTGCTTGGAGTAAAGTCTAGTTTTGAAAGAGACCAGCTGGGGAGCTCAGAGTAAGTTCTGGTTTTGGAAGACACCAGCAGGGGAGCTCAGTTGAAATCTGGTTTTGGTTCTGGAGGAAAACAGCAGGGAAGATCATAGTGAAATCTCTTTATGGTTCTGCAAGAGAGGAGTTGGGCGAGTCACAGTGAGTTTTGGTTCTGGAAGGGACCAGCAAGGGAACTCAGAGCATGAGTTGGATTAGGAAGAGATTGACCCCAGAAAAAGATGTACAATTCTGGGAAACCATTTGATTTATAATAATGATTGTATTTGATTGGACTATGTGTATTTATGAAGCATGGGATACTGCTGCAGTCTGCTTTAAAGGATTACTTCACCTTTTCGGGCAGAATTTCAGTTTTTATAATAGATGCAGTAAAAACATTTTTCAATGCCATTTCTGGCCCAGCCATTCCAATGTGCTTTTTTCTTACTTGGAAAAGAAGAAAGGTAACAGCTCTCTCTGCAGGGACAACTCAATCCATACACCAGGTCCACTCACAGGTGCCGAGGCTCAATGTGTGCCAACACACTCCAATGCAACAGTAGTAAGAAGAGCCGGCAACACTGTAATCCTTGAAGTGTCGTTTATTGGTACAAGCTACGACTAAGGCTATTGCCGAAACATGCCAGCTTTATTGTTTTATTGTCACTCTGATGTACCAATAAACGACCCTTCAAGGATTACAGTGTTGCCGGATCTTCTTACTACTTTCTTACTTGCCTCATCTTCACTTGAGTGAGCTGCCCTACGTGCAAGAATCGCCCCAAAAAATCTCCTTTTTTAGATTTACCAAAGCTTTATAATAGAAGGACACACCATCTATCCAATCAGTCCCGGGACAAGGTCATCTAGCGCCCAGGGCGAAAATGCCAAATGGCGCCCCCTCCCCCCAAATGTATGAGCATTATGTGTCAGCAAAAATCCCTTCCACCACCAATAAAAATAGAGTGCTAATCTTCACACTTACCCCTTAAGCATGACTTCCCTTTGCAAGCCAAAATTCTTGCCAAACAAAAATTTCCCCTCTTCCAGTACAAAATCTGCCCCCTCCCAGCTGAAATACATTCCCTCCTGAAATCTCCCCTTCTAGCACAAATCCTCTACCCCTCAAATTCCCCCTCTGAGCATAAATCCCCCCTCTTATACCTTTCTCCCAGCACAAATCCACCCTGATATATCCTCTCCTAGCACTAATTCCCTACTAGGCACAAATCCCACCCCCATCCCTCTTCCTAACACAAATCCACCCCCTATTACAAACCCACCCCCCCTCAAATCACCCCTTTTTATATTAACTTCCCAAATGCCCACTGCACCCAGGGCAGTCACACCTTGTCCCGGCCCTGTATCCAATCACTCTGTATCCAATCACTTTGTATCCAATCAGGCAAACCCTTTCACTACATCAGGGGTGTCCCGTGGGCTCCATGCAGCCCGAGGAGGTTTAGCATGTGGCCTGAGCCCATCTGGAGGGACCCTTGGGAAGACAGACAAATGTGCACATGGAGAAATGACAGGAATGCTGTGAAAACTTAGTTGATGGGTGAAGGTGTGCTAATGAGGTTAGTTGGTGAAATTATTCCTGTGTCTTACTGGTTTCTCTGTCTTAAATCTACACCAGGAAGTCTCTGAAGCTTTCTAAGGCTGCGTACACACGGGCGGATTGTCTGTCCAACTTAGTCCGCTGAACCGTGTTTCAGCGGACAATCCGCTCGTGTGTGGGCTTCAGCGGACTTTTTCAGCGGACTGTCTGACGAACAAAGTCTTAAGGAATTTCCGTAATTTTGTCCGTTCAAACTTGGTTTTGTCCGTCCAAACTTGGTTTCAGTGGACAGTCCGCTCGTGTGTAGGCAATTTGGACGGACTAAGTATGGCGCATGCTCAGAAAGGATTTACACGGCCGAAGGTTGCATTGCAGTGTATAGGACGTCGTTTTTCTAGTCCCGTCGTACGTGCTGTACACGTCATCACGCACACTTTCAGCGGACTGTCTGCTCAGCGTGTGTGGTCAAGTCCGTTCATTCAAATTTTGAACGGACTGTCTGTCGGATTGTCTGACGAACTTAGTTGGGCAGACAATCCGCCCGTGTGTACGCGGCCTAAGAAATACAGCAAGGGCTAAGGTAAGGCATTGTTCTCAAAATCAAGAAAGGCTTTTATTTTTCTGAAACTGAGGTACATTTATTGTATGTTGGTACATAGGGGAGGTGGATTTTAGAGAGGGGGAAAAAAAAGGAACTTAGCCTTTAATGTGCTGTAAAATTTTACCAGAGGATACTGCTGTACTCTGTTTTAGGATATTGTGGATAATTATTGTTGCATACTAGAGAGCCTTTTTTAGCAGTAACTTGTATACAATATATTGTCAAAAGTATTGGGACACCTGTCTTTACACGCACGAACTTTAAAGGTAATCCAGCCTTGGTCCGTAGGGTTCAATATTGAGTTGGCCCACCCTTTTGCAGCTATAACAGCTTCAACTCTTCTGGGAAGGCTGTCCACAAGGTTTAGGAGTGTATATGGGAATATTTGACCATTCTTCCTGAAGAGCATTTGTGAGGTAAGGCACTGATGTTGGATGAGAAACTCTGGCCTCTGCTCTAATTTATCCCAAAGATGTTCAGGTTGAGGTCAGGACTCTAAAGGCCAGTAAAGTTTCTCCACCCCAAACTCACTCGTCCATGCCTTTTATGGACCTTGCTTTGTGCACTGGTTTGCAGTCACGTTCAAACAGGAAGGAGCCATCCCCAAACTGTTCCAATAAAGTTGGGAGCATGAAATTGTCCAAAATGTCTAGGTATGCTGACGCCTTAAGAGTTCCCTTCACTGGAACTAAGGGGCCAAGCCGAACCCCTGAAAAACACCCCAACGCCATAATCCCCCCTCCACCAAATGATTTGGACCAGTACACAAAGCAAGGTCCATAAAGACATGGCTGAGTGAGTTTGGGGTCGAGGAACTTGACTGGCCTGCAGAGAGTCCTGACTTCAACCTGGGCCGCACAGTGGTGTAGTGGATATCACTTTTGCCTAGCAGTAAGCAGGGTTGCTGGTTTGAATTCTGATCTCGACACCATCTACCTGGAGATGTTTTTCCTTGTGCCTGCGTGTGTTTCGTCCGGGTTACTCCGGTTTCCTCCCACACTCTAAAGACATGCTGGTAGGTTACTCTGATCTTGTCTAAAATTGTCCCTAGTATAGGTATAAATGTGTGTTAGGGACCTTAGGTTGTAAGCTCCTTGAGGTAGGGACTAATGTACAATGTATATGTAAATTGACAGCGCTATAGAAGTACCTGAAATAAGTAAAATTAACTTTTAAATAAAACTGCTAGAACACCTTTGGGATTAATTTTAGTGGAGACTGTGAGCCAGGCCTTCTCGTCCAATGTCGGTACCTGAACTCACCAATGCGCTTCTAGAAGAATGGTCCAACATTCCCATAGACACACTCCTAAACCTTGTGGACAGCCTTCCCAGAAGAGTTGAAGCTGTTATAGCTGCAAAGGGTGGGCCAACTCAATATTGAACCCTACGGACCAAGACTGGGATGGCATGTGTAGGGATGAGCTTCGTGTTCGAGTCGAACGTACGTTCGACTCGAACATTGGCTGTTCGTCCGTTCGGCAAAATCCGAACTCTTGGTCCGTTCGCGTCAAAATTCGTGTGGCGCGCACGGCCCACAATGCACTGCGATGGCGCAGTGCATTGCTGGCTCATGATTGGCCAAGCATGCACTGTGACCCCGCATGCTTGGCCAATCGCAGCGCCAGCAGCGAGGAGAGCCATGATTGGCCACAGGCAGGATGCCTGTGGCCAATCATAGCTCAGGCTGTGTAGTGCACGCCCCACACTATATAAGGCCGCCTTTGAGGCGGCCTCATGTAGTGTGTTGGCATCTGAAGCAGTGGGTGTTCTGTGTACCTTCAACACAGTTACACACCGATCGTTTTTGGCTGATTTCCTATCTTGCTCTTGTGTAGTGGTTATTGTCTGTGCCCTGACCGCAGTATACACCACTATATTCACCTCACCTATATTGCTAGTGATCTAGCTTTAATAATAGAGCTTGCAGTCATCAGTGTTAGGAGTGCGTGCTGTCTGCGTGCTCTGTACCCAGTACATACCGCTATAATCCACCTACATAGCTGTTCTCTATTTGAGCCCAATTGCCATCTGCAGGAGTTATTGGAAGTTGTGTGTGCCTCCAGCACAGCACAGTATACATCTGTATATACCCCTTTATCTCTGCTGTTCTATAAAAAAGGCATCTGCAGGAGTTAGTGGGTGTTGTGTGCCTGCAGCACAATATAAACTACCCAACTACTGTTTTACCCAACTCCCTTCAGGCCATTACCATGTCTGGAAGGCCAGCAAGGAGAGGCAGACAGGCGCGAGCCGATAAAAGAGGGCAAGCAGGCTCTGTGTCTAGAGACAACAGTGCTGGTCGTGGACGCGGTGCATTGTCATCAGCACGTGGCCATGGGACATGCTTGTCCTTCTTTTCTGCAGCTGGACATGTTGAACCGCAACATGCCAACGACTTGGTAGAGTGGATGACCAAGCCCTCTTCATCCTCCTCATCCTCTCTCACCCAGTCTCAGGGTAGTAGCAAAGCAGCTGCCAACGCATCGTCTTCCCTCCTCTCAATGTCATCATCAGTGACTCCTTCCCTAGACCCACCACGTCCTCCTGAGGAGTCTCCTGAACTCTTTGAGCACAGTGTTGGGTACATGCTCCAGGAGGATGCCCAGTGTTTGGTGGGCTCTGATGATGACACTCAGCTAGAGGAAGGCAGTAGCGTGAGCGCAGACAGAGGGGATGCTCAAGAAGGACAGCAATCTGGCAGTCATGTTCCACAAGCTGCAGCATACTGCCAGGTTTGCTACAGCGATGAAGAGGGAGGGGATGATGAGGGCACTGACTCCACGTGGGTGCCTGGAAGGAGGGAGGAGGAGGAGGAGGCACATGTCCAATGAGGCAGGATGCCCTCCGGGGGCCAGCTTAGGGGCAGCACACCGACTGAATCACACCGCAGAGCTCCGCCTGCGCAGAGCGCTTCCTCTGCGCGTTATTCTAAAAGTTCTTTGGTGTGGGCCTTTTTTGAGACGAGTGCATCAGATCGTACCGCTGCTATTTGCAACATATGTCTCAAGCGTATCTCACGTGGCCAAAACATCAGCCGCTTGGGCACCACATGCTTGACCAGACATATGTTGACCTGCCATGCAGCTCGTTGGCAAGCGTACCTCAAAGACCCACACTAAAGAACAAAGCGGACCTCTCCTTGCTCCTCATCAGCTGGCATCTCCAACCCCACTAGACCTTCAGTCCTCTCTGAAACCTGCTCTGAGAGGAATGAAGGTGTAGAATTAGGTGTGTCACAGCCAAGTGCTTCCGGGAACTCTGCTAGTGGTACACCCACGTCCGATTATAGCAGGCAAATGTCCCTGCCCCAGCTGCTGGACCGGCGGAAGAAGTTTACTCCCAGCCATCCACATGCCCAGCGGTTGAATGCTAGCTTGGCTAAATTGCTAGCACTTCAACTGCTGCCTTTTCAGTTGGTAGACTCGGCCCCCTTCCGTGAGTTTGTACAATGTGCGGTTCCTCAGTGGCAGGTCCCCAAACGCCACTTTTTCTCACGGAAGGCGATTCCGGCTCTCTACCGGCATGTGGAAGGCAATGTCCTTGCCTCGCTGGACAGGGCGGTCAGCGGTAAGGTGCATATTACCGCTGACTCATGGTCCAGCAGGCATGGACAGGGACGTTACCTGTCTTTCACGGCCCATTGGGTTACTCTTCTGGCTGCTGGGAAGGATGCAGGACAAGGTGCAGTAGTGTTGAAGGTTGTTCCGCCACCACGCCTCCAAAATGCTACTATTGGTTGTGACACACCTCTCTCCTCCACCCCCTCCTCTTCTTCTTCCTCCATGGCCTCTTCCAGTGCTCTGTCCTCAGAACCAGCGGTGCTCCTTAGGCGTTCCAGGGGCTACGCAAGTACGCAGGCAAAACTATGCCATGCCGTGCTTGCGCTGGTTTGTTTGGGGGACAGGAGCCACACTGGGGCGGATGTTTTGTCAGCTCTGCAGGGGCAGGCCGAGAGGGGGTTGACGCCACGCCAGCTTAAGCCAGGAATGGTGGTTTGCGACAATGGCACCAACCTCCTCTCCGCCCTCCGACAGGGACAACTGACCCATGTGCCCTGTGTAGCTCACGTCCTTAACCTGGTGGTGCAGCGGTTCTTGGGCAGGTACCCCGGCTTACATGATGTCCTGAAGCAGGCCAGGAAAGTCTGTGTGCATTTCCGCCGATCATTTAATGCCTGTGCTCGTCTGGCTGAGCTCCAAAAGGAGTTGAACCTGCCCAAGAACCGCCTTATATGTGACATGCCCACCAGATGGAACTCAACATTGGCCATGCTGCAGCGGCTGCACACGCAGCAGAGGGCCATCAATGAGTACCTGTGCGACTACGGCACCAGGACAGGGTCAGGGGAGCTTGGTTTTTTCTCACCACGCCAGTGGGGCATGATCAGGGATGCATGCACTGTCCTGTCACCGTTTGAGGAGGCCACAAGGATGGTGAGCAGTGACAGTGCATGCATCAGTGACACTACCTCTTGTCCACCTCTTGGAGCATACGCTGCGTGGAATAATGGACAGGGCACTTGAGGCAGAACAGAGGCAGGAAGAGGAGGACTTCCTTGCCTCTCAAGGCCCCCTTTATCCAGACAGTGTTCCTGCTGTGCCACCCATCACACAGGAAGAGGAGGAGGAGGATGATTGTGTCAGCATGGAGGTGGAGGCTGGCACTCAGCATCAGCAGCAGCAGTCTTATAGGGATGATTTACAGTCCCAAGAAACACGTGGACTTGTACGTGGCTGGGAGGAGGTAGCTGCGGATCATGTTGTCCTTAGTGACCCAGAGGACTCTGGACCGAATGCCTCAGCTAACCTACGCTGCATGGCCTCCCTGATCCTGCAAAGCCTGCGGAAGGATCCTCGTATTCTTCGGATCAAGGAGAGGGACCATTACTGGCTGGCCACTCTCCTTGATCCACGGTACAAGGGTAAGGTTGCCGACCTTATCTTGCCATCGCAGAGGGAGCAGAGGATGAGACATCTCCGGGAGGCCTTGCAGAAAGCTCTGTGCAACGCGTTCCCAGAGACTGGGAGGTTACAAACTCCTGGTCCTGGACAACGTGTTGCTGAGGCATCGGTCAGAAGGAGCGGTGGAGAAGGTGGCCGTCTGACTGATGCTTTCAGACAATTTTTTAGTCCGCAGCCCCAAGGTATGATTGGTTCCAGCACCCATCGCCAGCGTCTAATTTACATGGTGCAGGAATACCTAGGGGCAAGGTCAGACTTGGACACCTTTCCCACCGAAAATCCTCTGGCTTACTGGGTCTTGAGGATGGATCACTGGCCAGAGCTTGCACAGTATGCAATTGAGCTACTGGCCTGTCCTGCATCCAGCGTTCTTTCGGAACGCACCTTCAGTGCTGCTGGTGGCTTTGTTACCGATCACAGGGTGCGCCTGTCCACCGAATCAGTTGATCGACTGACCTTCATCAAGATGAATCAGTCTTGGATCACCCACAGCTACCAAGCACCTGAAGCTGATGTAACCGAATAATTTTTTTTGAAATACCACATCCCTTCAAGACTGCCTATGCTTATGCTGAGTGACTGTCCTGTTATGTTGATTGTCTATCCTCTTCCTCCTCCGCTGATATGTTGGAAGAACATTTTTGGTTCTGGGTGATGCCAGCAGCCCAATTTTTCTGCCCCTATTTAACAGGGGCGTTTAATTACAATTTTTGATGCAATGCTTTGCAGCAGGGCTAATTCCTGCATTAAAACTAGAGTATATGGCAGAGGTTGCAGTGTGGTGGCACCAGTGCCTAAGGCCCAATTTTTCTGCCCCTGTTTAACAGGGGCGTTTAAGTACAATTTTTGATGCAATGCTTTGCAGCAGGGCTAATTCCTGCATTAAAACTAGAGTATATGGGAGAGATTGCAGTGTGGTGGCACCAGCACCAGTGCCTAAGGCCCAATTTTTCTGCCCCTGTTTAACAGGGGCGTTTAAGTACAATTTTTGATGCAATGCTTTGCAGCAGGGCTAATTCCTGCATTAAAACTAGAGTATATGGCAGAGGTTGCAGTGTGGTGACACCAGTGCCTAAGGCCCAATTTTTCTGCCCCTGTTTAACAGGGACATGTAATTACAATTCTTGATATAATATTTCACAGGAGGGCCCCTTCCTGTGCCCACCCAGAGTAACGGTGAGGACTTATAGTGTTGTGGCACCAGCACCACAACCACCAAAGGTCAATTTTTCTACCACTGTTCAACAATGGCATGTAATTACAATTCTTGATATAATCGTTCACAGCAGGGCGCTCCAGCGCCCACCAAGAGTCACTTTGAGGGCTTACAATGTTGTGGCAAAACCAACACCTTATTCCGCCATTTCTGCAGAGCATATAGGGCAGGCCCCTACTTTCAAACATCCAACTTACAAACATCTCCTACTTGCAAACGCAAGGAGACAACAGCAAGTGAGATGAAAAAAGATGGACGACAAAACAAATTATACAGGGGTGATAACCCTTCCCTATGTTTTCCAAAAAGCTTAAAAATAGTTTTTTTGACTGGAGCTACACTTTAAAAATGTACCAGTTGAAAATTACAAACAAATTCAACTTAACACAACAAACCTACACAGTCCCTGTCTTGTTCGCACCGCCTGTATACTGCTGTTCTGAGTATATAGGGCCTGGGGGCCACACGCATTTCCTTTTTTTAATATGGGTACAGGATTCCCCTTAATATGCGTAAAAGACCCAAATAGGCTGGTAATGGGCAGGGAGGGCTACCCATGCCATTTTTCTCAATGATTTTCAACCATATTGCAGGAACCAGATATAACATTAAAACCGCAAGCAGTTTTAAATGGTGTTATTTCCGTTTAATGTCATTTTGTGCAGGGACTGTTCTAAACACGGGAAACACGTGGCACTTCACAGGCATACTACAGACACCCCCCAGGCACCATATTTAAAGGAATATTTCACTTTTTTTTTCACTTTAATCGTCATTAAAATCAGTGCTCCCGCCAAAACGGCCGTTTTTAAAACTTTTTTTTGCATTGACCCATGTCCCCTGAGGCAGGAGTCAGGTCCCCAAACCCTTTTTAGGACAGTATCTTGCATATTAGCCGTTAAAATTAGCACTTTCCATTTCGAACGTTCGAGTCCCATAGACTTCAATGGGGTTCTAACGTTCGTAACGAACGTGGGGTCCGTTCGAAAGTTCTGGTGCGAACCGAACCGGGGGGTGTTCGGCTCATCCCTACTCATGTGCGTGTAAAGGCAGGTGTCCCAATACTTTTGGTAATATAGTGTGTATGTTACAGACAGTGGTGGTGAGCATTGTAGAATCCTTATAACCATTATAGTAGTTTATACGCTGCTAGAAAGCATTACTAATCTAGTTGTTGTTTTTCCTGGGAATAGTCTGGGTGGGAGACACGGGCTCAGTTATTTATACTGTACCTGTTTTTTGTTTTGTTTTTCAGATGGAGTCTCACAGCAAAAAAGTAGAACCTTAGAGCTTTGTTGAGCCAGATCCCGATGACTTGAAGACATTCAGAAGCCTGTGATGTGTTTCAGCCCCTCTCTAACATTTATCTCTGCGATGTGCCTATTGGACAGAATGGCCCTATTATGACACAGTTGTGCTTCTTGTCCATCATTGCAGGCTGCAAATAAGCAACGGTAACATGCACTTTGATCAGTTCATTCTGGGATAGCTCCACTTCCAGGAGGTCTTTTAGTAGCTTGTTTGTATTTATTTTTTATTGCAAAGACCGTTTCCGCGGTATAAAAATGTTACACCTTCAGGGATTAGGCTTCAGACCCCATTCACACCTCCATTACAAGTCGCCCGAAGCTAAAAAAACTTCTGGAACTTTTTTTTGTAGCTTGAATCGAGCAGTTTGGTGTGTTTTGTAGCTATTTTTTTGCCTGGAAATGCTTGATTTGCATGTTTTTTGAGAATTTTGGCGCATTTTGTCATGCATTTCTGGTCGGTTTTCTGCTCAAATGCAATAATTAAATAATAATAATACTAATGAATGACAAATAAATGAAATACATCAACTAATAACAATAAAAATCATAAATAATTTAAAAATAAATAAAAAAATCAAATAACCCCATCCCCTAATAAGTCCTAACCTTAATCCTAACCCCTAACCCTAATGTTAAAGTAGTAGTAAACCACAGTTAACCACTTCAATACAGGGTATTTTCACCCCCCCCCCCTTCCTGCCCAGGCCAATTTTCAGTTTACAGCGTTGTCACACTTTGAATGACAATTGCACGGTCGTGCAACACTGTACCCAAATTTTTATCTTTTTTTCCCCCACAAATAAAGCTTTCTTTTGGTGGTATTTGATCACTTCTGCTGTTTTTATTTTTCACGCTATATACAAAAAAAAGTGAAAAAAACAATATTTTTTACCTTTTGCTATAATAAATATCCCATTTAAAAAAAAAAAGTTTAGTTATTTTAGTTTAGAACAATATGTATTCTTCTACATATTTTTGGTAAAAAAAAATCGCAACAAGCGTATATTGATTTTTTTGTGTAAAAGTTATAGCGTCTACAAAATAGGGAATGGTTTTATGGCATCTTTTTTTTTTTACTAGTAATGGCAGCGACCTGCGATTTTTATCATGACCGTTACATTGCGGCGCACACATCGGACACTTTTGACACATTTTTGGGACCATTGTCATTTATACAGCGATCAGTGCTATAAAAAAGCTTTGCTTACTGTATAAATGTCACTGTCAGTGAATGGGTTAACACTAGGGGGGAGATCAAGGGGTTAAATGTGTTACCTAGGGAGGGATTCTAACTGTGGAGGGGAGGGGACTCACAAGGGGAGGAGACCGATCTGTGTTCCTCTGTACTGGGAACACACGATCGGTCTCCTCTCCCCTGACAGGATGGGGATCTGTGTGTTTACGCACACAGAGCCACGGTCCTGCTCTGTTACCGGCAATTACAGGTGCCCAGCAGACATCGCAGCCGCCGGGCACGCACACCAGCTCCCGAGAGACGCGGCGGGGGTGCGCGCCCCTTAGACGGTAACAGCCCCTTACCATGTGATCAGCTGTCAGCCAATGACAGCTGATCACATGATCAATACAAAAGCTCGGTGAGCGCTTTTTTTTTTCTCCTCACGCTGACAGTGGAGAAGAAAAAAAGCCGATCACTGGCTCACCTAAAAGGGACATCGGTCCCGAAACTGAAGAGGCAATTATGCCACCTGTCAATGCCCACAAGTGCCACCTGTCGATGCCCACCAGTGGTGCCAATCAGTGCCACCTAGAAGTGCTGCCTATCAGTGTAACTGATCAGTGCCCATCACTGCCACCTATCGGTGCCCATCACTGCCACTCATCAGTGCCCATCACTGCCACCTATCGGTGCCCATCACTGCCACTCATCAGTGCCCATCACTGCCACCTATCGGTGCCCATCACTGCTGCCTCATCAGCGTGCATCAATGATGGACAAAAATTACCCGTTTTAAAATTATATGACAGAATAAAAAAATATATATTTTTTTAAATTCAGTCTTTTTACATTTTTTTAACAAACAAAAAAAAACGCAGAGGTGATCAAATGCCACCAAAAGAAAGCTCTATTTTGGGGAAAAAAATTATAAAAATTTAGTTTGGGTACAGTGTTACGGGGCAGCGATGACGTCACGGGGCATGCGTGCGGGAGCCACCATTTACCGCATGAGCTCTGAAGGTCTAACATGGTATACCGGACCTTCACCTGGTGACATCACCGGCTGCACACACTCTGAATATCTCCTACACTGCCAAACAAACCTGTGTTTGATAAACAAATGAATCCAACTACTAGACATGTGCATTTGTTTTTGTCAGAATGCATTTTCGTCCAAATTTTGGGTATTTTTGTTATCGTTTTAACAAACGATAACGAAAGTGCAGAATCCAAAAACCGAAAGATCCGACATAAGCAAATGCTTTATTTTCGTTTTCAACAACAGTTGGATATAGATAGGAGATTCGACATGACGCTGACAATAGCGACCTGTGTCCATCGAATCTGTGGTCGAATGTGCCTATCCTTAGCTCTATTGGTTCAAGATTATTCTACATAGAGAGAAAAGATTCGACATTATAGAGACAATAGAGAAAAGATTCGACATGAAGATTCGACGCAGCAGTCGCCGCGAGTGGACATTTATGGTCAAATGCTCCGCCCATAGGCTATAGAAGAATTCTAATGTTGGTTGACTAGTAATAATAATTAATAAATATAATTATTACTAGTGTCATATATATATAGTGTCATAGCGGATGACGTTTGGGATGAAATGTCACACGCATTGTAAATTCAGTTTTTGACCTCAGGACAATAAAGGTTCTGAGGGTTAATTATTGTAGGTAGGCCTAACACCAATCTGGCCAGGCTGTGTTTAGAAGTTCTCCCTGGTCATGTGAACGGTGAGGTCCACGCGCCAGGCTAGAACCAAGTTTGGTTGGGTGTTTTGGTATCGGCCCTCTCGGAGCCAATCAGCGGGAGTTCCAGGGCCCGCTGAGGAGTCTGGGAAGGGGGTACTTAAACAGGTGTGGGTCACGTGTTCAGGGTTCCGGAGTTGTTCGTGAGACCCGTGTGGTCTGTTCTGGTTCCAGGACCGGGGTAGGCCTGTGAGGGGTCCCGGTCACGGGGTGTTCAACATCCCACAACATGTTCCTGTCAGTGACCTGTCTGGTCTGGGGTAGGGATCCGTCCGTTCCCGAGTCTCGGAGCTGGTCCGAGGCGCAGTAACTGAGGGAGGACTTAAAGTGTCCGGGTGTGCTCTTGGCTTGGAGGGACACCACAGCTCGTTGAAAGTGACCGGGGAAGGACTCTTCAGAGGAGGGCAGGCAAGTGGCATTCTGAGAAGTGACCGGTTACTGAGTTGGGAAGGACATTGATGAGTTCACACTTTTCCAGTACCACAAAGGAAGGGAGAAACATTCCAGGTACGGCTGGAAAAAGGTTCCAGTATACTCGCAGTTGATTGTTCAAGTTTTGAGTCAACGTGCTGACTGCCATGATCTCTGGCTAGAGATCTGTTCAGCCTTGAAGTACCCAGCTGCGAGTGGCTACTCTCTGGGTGGAAATAGAGACTGTGTTACACCTGCAGTTCAAGGTTCCTGAGTTCTTCACCCCATGCCCTCTGTTCCCTAAGGCCGCGTACACACGGGCGGACTGTCTGCCGAAACTAAGTTCGTCAAACAGTCCGCTCAAACTTTTGAATGAACGAACTTGCCCACACACGGCACTTTTTGAGCGGACTAAGTTCGTCGTACTAAGTCCGCGCAACTTTTGAAATGAAGGGACTCGCCCACACACGAGGACAGTCCGCTCATTTCGAGCGCGTGTCAAGGTAGGCAGGGCCCGCGACGGAGACGTCGCGGGCTCCGCCGCCTGGAATGGACTTAAAGGGGAACCCCAACGCCGAAAAAAATTGGCGTGGGGGTTCCCCCAAAGTCCACAACAGACCCTTGTCCGAGCACGCTACCCGGCCGGCCAGGAAAGGGGGGCGAACGAGCGCGACCCCCCTCCTGAGCCGTACCAGGCCGCGTGCCCTCAACATGGGGGGTGCCTTGGGGAAGGGGGGGCCGCGCGGCCCCCCCACCCCAAAGCACCTTGTCCCCATGTTGATGAGGACAAGGGCCTCTTCCCGACAACCCTGGCCGTTGGTTGTCGGGGTCTGCGGGCGGGGGGCTTATCGGAATCCGGGAGCCCCCTTTAATAAGGGGGCCCCCCCGGATACCGGCCCCCCACCCTATGTGAATGAGTATGGGGTACAATGTACCCCTACCCATTCACCTGTAAAATAAAAGTACCCAAAAAAAAACACAACACACGAGATAAAATATTTTATTGCACAGCTCCGGGGGTCTTCCGTCGTCTTCTCGCCGGACTCCTCCGCTATCTTCTTGTAGCTCTTTTGCTAGCGGAGGGGGTCTTGTCCCCCTCTTCGGTTCTTCTGCCGGGCCACCGCGCCTTCTTATAGCTCTTTTGCAGGCGGTGGCCCGGTCTTCTGTCGCCGTCGCCTTCCGTTCTTCTTCTTCTCCTTCTTCTCCAGGAGATGTTGACACGTCGCTCTCTCCGGCCGGAATGCCAGAGCCGCGCTGCGCGGCCACTTATATAGTGACAATGGGGCGGTGTCAAGTGGCCGCGCAGCGCGGCTCTGGCATTCCGGCCGGAGAGAGCGACGTGTCAACATCTCCTGGAGAAGAAGAAGAACGGAAGGCGACGGCGACAGAAGACCGGGCCACCGCCTGCAAAAGAGCTATAAGAAGGCGCGGTGGCCCGGCAGAAGAACCGAAGAGGGGGACAAGACCCCCGAAGTCGGGAGAAGAGGCCGGCGGCGGGGAGGAAGAAAGCCGGACTCCTCCGCTAGCAAAAGAGCTACAAGAAGATAGCGGAGGAGTCCGGCGAGAAGACCCCCGAAGACGGAAGACCCCCGGAGCTGTGCAATAAAATATTTTATCTCGTGTGTTGTGTTTTTTTTTGGGGTACTTTTATTTTACAGGTGAATGGGTAGGGGTACATTGTACCCCATACTCATTCACATAGGGTGGGGGGGCCGGTATCCGGGGGGCCCCCTTATTAAAGGGGGCTCCCGGATTCCGATAAGCCCCCCGCCCGCAGACCCCGACAACCAACGGCCAGGGTTGTCGGGAAGAGGCCCTTGTCCTCATCAACATGGGGACAAGGTGCTTTGGGGTGGGCCTGGTACGGCTCAGGAGGGGGGCGCGCTCGCTCGCCCCCCTTTCCTGGCCGGCCGGGTAGCGTGCTCGGACAAGGGTCTGTTGTGGACTTTGGGGGGACCCCCACGCCGATTTTTTTCGGCGTTGGAGTTCCCCTTAAAGTCCATACCAGGCGGCGCAGCCCGCGACGTCTCCGTCGCGGGCCCCGCCTACCTGGAGATGCGCTCGAAATGAGCAGACTTTTCTCCGGGCGGGAACAGTCCGCTCATTTCGAAAGTACAGCGGACTGGCCCACACACGGGCGGACTGTCCGCTGAAACCAAGTTTCAGCGAACAGTTTTACGGAAATTCCGTAAGGCCGCGTACACACGGGCGGACTGTTCGCCCAACTTTGTCCGCTGAACAGTGTTTGGGCGGACAGTCCGCTCGTGTGTGGGCTTTCAGCGGACAGTTTCAGCGGACAGTTGGACGGACAAGGTTTTTCGGAATTTCCGAAAAACTGTCCGCTGAAACCTTGTTTCAGCGAACAGCCCGCTCGTGTGTAGGCTTGTTCGTCAAACAAAGTTGCGCGCATGCTCAGAAAGGATTTTCACGCCGAAAGCTATAATGCAGTGTATAGGACGTCGTATTTTTCGTCCCGTCGTACGTGCCGTTCACGTCATCGCGCACGGTTTCAGCAAACTGTTCGTCCGTCGTGTGTGGCCATGTCCGTCCATGCTAAGTTTGAGCGGACTGTTTGCCGAAACTGTTGGACGGACAAAGTTGGGCGAACAGTCCGCGCGTGTGTACGCGGCCTCAGACTTTGTTCGTCAAACAGTCCGCTGAAACTGTCCGCTGAAGCCCACACACGAGCGGACTGTCCGCTGAAACACTGTTCAGCGGACAAAGTTGGGCGAACAGTCCGCCCGTGTGTACGCGGCCTAAGAGACTGTGTTTGTGGAAGTTCTACTGCAAAATAAAACCTTTTTGAAAGGACTTCATCTGTGTTACTGTACAAGTCGTTAGGTATCAACCCTGGGAACCCCTAGACGCGGAGGAGCAGGACAGGAGAAGGTAATCGGTAAGCCCATTCAGTCAAGGCCGCCCTGCAATGGGTTATGGCCGGTACACATGTTAGAATTCTACTATAGCTTGTAGGCGGAACATTGGACCGGAAATGTACGATTGCGGCGTCATACAGTTTAGCTGCTCCGTCTAATCTTCTTAGAACCTTCGACAGACACCATAAGCCTT
Organism: Lithobates pipiens; assembly: GCF_037356315.1. Classification (NCBI taxonomy): domain Eukaryota; kingdom Metazoa; phylum Chordata; class Amphibia; order Anura; family Ranidae; genus Lithobates; species Lithobates pipiens. Next base: position 39,122,411 of record NW_027507748.1, on the reverse strand, counting down.
CAATGACAGATTCCACCTTAATTATTTTGGATTTTCGGACTAATGCATTTTTTTGAACGAAACAAAATAAATAAAAACAAATTTCGGGAGTAACTAAATAAATGTATTTTTCAGACGAAAATGAAATTCCGAAGCAAAATATTTCAGTGTGCACATGTCTACCAACTACTGCTGCAATCACAGAAAATGAGTGTTTCTCACAACAGATAATAATTAATATAAAACGTGATCCGCTGCTGTGTAAATAAACCTCTATGTGCAATAAAGAAATATGAACTGTGCATCAATAAAAAAAAATATAACAAACTTACAAGTGATCAATATTGTCTGAAATAAACAAATGTAAATAAAGATCCAGTGATGAAAGTCCACACAAACATACAGTGCCTTGAAAAAGTATTCATACCCCTTGACATTTTCCTCATTTTGTCATGTTACAACCAAAAAACATAAATGTATTTTATTGGGATTTTATGTGATGGACCAACACAAAGTGGGGCATACCGGTAATTGTGAAGTAAAAGGAATATGATTTTCAACATTTTTTTTTTTTTTTTACAAATAAATATGTGAAAAGTATGGGGTATATTTGTATAGCACCCCCCTGAGTCAATACTTTGTAGAACCTCCTTTAGCTGCAATTAAAGCTGCAAGTCTTTTTGGGGATGTCTCTACCAGCTTTGCACATCTAGAGAGGGACATTTTTTCCCCATTCTTCATTGCGTCTGTGAACAGCAATTTTCAGGTCTTGCCACAGATTCTCAATTGGATTTAGGTCTGGACTTTGACTGGGTCATTCTAACACATTAATATGCTTTGACCTAAACAATTCCATTGTAGCTCTGGCTGTATGTTTAGGGTCATTGTCCTGCTGGAAGGTGAACCTCCTCCCCAGTCTCAAGTCTTTTGCAGACTCTAACAGGGTTTCTTCTAAGATTGCCCTGTATTTGGCTTCATCCGTCTTCCCATCAAGGAGGGCAGTATGATTGGAGGGGGGTAGTGGAGGGCAGTATGATGGGAGGGGGGGAGTGGATGGCAGTATGATAGGAGGGGGTGGTAGTGGAGGGCAGTATGATGGGGGTAGTGGAGGGCAGTATGATGGGGGTAGTGGAGGGCAGTATGATGGGAGGAGGGTAGTGGAGGGCAGTATGAGAGGAGCAAGTGGTAGTGGAGGGCAGTATGATGGGGGGGTATTGGAGGGTGGTTTGATGGGGGGTAGTGGTGGGCGATATGATGGGAGGGGGATAGTGGAGGGCAGTATGGGGTGACTTTACAGCAGCATGACTGGAGGGGTCAGTGTATGGGAGGGAGCAGAGTGACCACGAGCATCCTCGGGGCAGGGAGCATTTCTCTTACCATTCTTCCAGAGCAGGAACAGACATCAGGCAAGAGCCGGGGGCGGAGCTTAGGTGCAAAGAGGAGATTCTCCTCCAGCTTGCTCTGAATGCTGGGGCCCCGCTCTCCTCCTTGTCATGATGTCACTGGTTGCTAGACGCCAGGCATGACGTGTCTACCAACCAGTTGTTTAGGCAGTGAGCCAGGCAGCGCCTGGGGGTTAATAATAAAGTGCAGCGGGTCTTGGCCAGCAGTACAACGGGCAGTGAGGGACAGCAGTTGCATTTTTAGAGGGCATCAAATCGGCCCAGGGCGCAATTCCGGGACATTGTATTGTAAGGTTCCCGTGACGTGGGACAGACCTCCCAAGGCTGGACTTTCATGGGCAATCCGGGACAGTTGGGAGGTATGTTAGATTATAAGCTCCTCAAGGGCTGAGATTTATGGGAATGTACAATATGTAAAGGGCTGTGTACATGTCTGTAATAAATAAATATGTACAGGTGTCTGTTGGTGTTATATGTAAGTTAATACAAGAAAATGTACTCCCTGGCCACTTTATTAGGTACAACTTGCTAGTACCGAGTTGGATCTCCTTTTGCCTTCATTCTTCATGGAATAGATTCAACAAGGTGTTGAAAACATTCTTCAGAGATTTTGGTCCATAGTGACATCACGCAGTTGCTGCATATTTGTCGGCTGCACATCCATGATGCCAATCTCCCGTTCCACCACATCCCAAATGTGCTCTATTGGTTTGAGATCTGGTGAGTGTGAAGGCCAATGGATTACAGGGACCTCATTGTCCAGTGGTGAGATGATTGGAGCTTTGTGACATGGTGCATTATCCTGCTGGAAGGAGCCATCAGAAGATGGGTACACTGTAGTCACAAAGGGATGGACATGGTCAGCAACAATACTCAGGTAGGCCGTGGTGTTTAAACGATGCTCACTTGGTACTAAGGGGCCCAAAGTGTGCCAAGAAAATATCCCCCACACAATTACACTACCACCACCAGCCTGAACTTGTGATACAAGGCAGGATGGATCCATGCTTTCATGTTTATTCCAAATACTGACCCGACCATCTGAATGTTGCAGCTGAAATCGAGACTCATCAGACCAGGCAAAGCTTTTCCAATCATCTATTGTCCAATTTTGGTGAGCCTGTGAGAATTGTAGCCTCAGTTTCCTGTTCCTAGCAGAGAGGAGTGGCTCCCGGTGTGGTCTTCTGCTGCTGTAGCTCATTTGCTTCAAGGTTGGATGTGTTGTGCATTCAGAGATGGTATTGTACATACCTTGGGTGTAACGAGTGGTTATTTGAGTTACTGTCTGCAAGTCTGCGCATTCTCATGTGACCTCAACAAGGAATTCTCCTCCACACAACTGCCACTCACTGGATATTTTCTCTTTTTTAGACCATTCTCTGTAAACCTGAGAGATGGTTGTGTGTGAAAATCCCAGTAGATCAGCAGTTTTTGAAATACTCAGACCACCCCGTCTGGCGCCAACAACCAAGGCACGTTCAAAGTCACTTAAATCTCCTTTCTTCCCCTTTCTGATGCTCGGTTTGAACTTCAGCAAGTCGTCTTCACCATGCCTAGATGCCTAAACGCATTGACTTGCTGCCATGTGATTGGCTGATTAGCAGTTTGTGTTACCAAGCAAATGAAGAGGTGTACCTAATAAAGTGACCTGTGAGTGTATATTTTATTACCTACAGTATATGACCACATAGCTTCCTTTGTTGTTTTCTCCTGATTTTGTGGGTTCGTAGCCACCAGCCACCAATTATCTTTTTTTAAACTGAGATCTGATTGGTTTCACAATATAAATTTTCCCTGCCTTGCCTAGCTAAATCTCCACCTCATGCTGTGATTCCACTCACCGGCTACTATCTCACCATGGTGTTCCCGGGACTCGCTAGGAAAGTACAGCCAGCAGGTGGCAGCACAGAGCTGCGGCTGGGGATGCCGGTATCCAAAACATACAGAAGAGAGATTGGTGAACACTGAAAATTCTAGCAGTGACCATTGCTCTGCTAAGTGACAAAAATGTGAACAACGGGCAGTGGGACAAGTAGGAATATTCTTCTTTTGCAGAGTAGTTTTTTTAAATTGGCATTTTAATAAAACATCAGAACTCAGCTTAATACCCTTAAATAATTATAAATAGGCAAACAAGTACAATATACAGTGGGTACAATTAGTATTGAATATGTCACCATTTTTCTAGGTAAATATATTTCTAAAGGTGCTATTGACATAAAATTTTCAGCACATGTCGGTAACAACCCAAGCAATCCATACATGCAAAGAAACCAAAACAAAATAAGTTCAGAAATTGAAATTATTTGTATTAAAATGGAAGGACACATGAAGAAAGAGAAAAAGGCAAAATGCAAAAAGGCATGGAAAGCCAAAAAACTGCTGAAATCTATCAGTATTCACTGGTGTATTTAGGTTATGTGCTGCCCTAGGCCTGACTAAACTCATGCACCCCTAATTTAAAGTGGAAGGCCACCCAAAAAAAATGCATTAAAAATCTTAAAAAAAAAAAAAATTTCACTTACCTGAAACCGCTATTGCTAGGCAGTCTTCCCTAATCTGCCTCTTCCTATTCCACAGTGCTTCCCACTCTTCGGTGGGTGGTCCCAGAAAACATGTGTGTGTCCCAGAAAACAATGGGGCCATTCACAAAGTGCCCCGCGACTTGCGCATGCGCAGTAAGAAATGGGCAGTGAAGCCGGAAGGTTCCACTGCCTGTTTCCCTTCGTTAAGATGGAGGCGCCGGCTGGATCGGCCTCGGGGAGGCGGACATTGCGGGATCGCTGGACAGGTAAGTGTCCTTATTAAAGTCAGCAGCTACAGTGTTTGTAGCTGGTCACTTTTAAAAACAAAATTTATTGGCCGTAACGCCCCTTTAAATACAACCTTACCCTGCCCCGCCCCTAAACACACCGTTGTAAATTATCTCATGAAATTACACTGTTAAATGTTTTATGCAGAATTAAGTTCCAAAAATTAATATTAACAACAACTTTTGAACAATATCAACATAAAGCTCATCAGTGCAACCTCAGTAGTGTCCATCAGTGCAGCCAATCAGTGCGGCCTCATCAGTGCAACCTCATCAGTGCAGCCAATCAGTGTGGCCTCATCAGTGCAGCATCATCAGTGCAGCCTCATCAGTGCAGACGCATCAGTACAGCATATTAGTGCAACTTAAGAGTGGTGCCCCACAGTGCAGACTTATCAGTGCCCATCAGTACAGTCCCATCAGTGCAGCCTATCAGTGCCTCCTTGTATTGTCACAGACCTCCGGGCAGGGGAAAAGATGCAGTGTTGATGCCGCGCGGAGCAGGGTAGGCGGAGCATTAGGCCCCGCCTCCTTGAGTTAACGTACACCCAATCTGGCTAGTCATCAGCCGTCTTATGGGAGCACCAGTCGCTCCCCTCCTCCTGCCAAATATATCCAATAATATTAGGCAATGCCATGCTATAGCAGGCTGGCCTCCAGGGCCTATGTGTGGAAGGTGGCACAACAGGTCGGGGGGGGGGGGGCTTTTTGCTGCCCCCTCAAAGTGCCACCCTAGGCCTGGGCCCTGTCGGCCTAGGCCAAGAAATGGCACTGTCAGTAATTACAAAGCAACCCTGCCCCTTGTCATTGCAAATTAATATCAGCTGGTTCAGTCTCAACTGAAGGCCTATAAAAAGGTGTCTCATTACCAAGGTGTCACACAAGAAACATATCATGATGGGTAAAAGCAAAGAGCTCTCTCAAGACCTTTGCAACCTTGCAAAACATACTGATGGCAGTGGTTACAGGAGGATTTATAAACTTCTAAATGTTCCAGTGAGCACTGTTGGGGCCATAATCTGGAAGTGGAAAGAACATAATTTCACCATAAACTGGCCACGACCAGGTGCTCCTTGCAAGATTTCTGACAGAGGAGTAAAAATAGTTATCAGACGAGTTGTTCAAGGGCCAAGGACCACTTGTGAAGAGATTTAGAAAGACCTGGAATTAGCAGGTACAATTGTTTCAAAGAAAACAATATGTAATGCACTCAACCACCATGGCCTGTATGCACGCTCGCCATGCAAGACTCCATGGTGGAAGAAAAAGCATATTGAAGCTTGTTTAAAGTTTTCTGCACAACGTTTAGACAAGCCTGTGAAATACGGGGAGAATATAGTCTGGTCAGATGAGACCAAAATTGAACTCTTCGAATGTCATAATACACACCATATTTCCAGGACAAATGGAATTGCACATCACCCCAAAAACATCCCTCATACCAACAGTGAAGTTTTGGAGGTGGGAACATCATGGTGTGGGGCTGTTTTTCAGCATACAGTACTGGCAAACTTCATGTCATTAAAGGAAGGAAAAATGTACCAAGACATTCTTGATAAAAATCTGCCGCCATGTACCAGGATGATGAAGATGAAACGAGGGCAGGGCCGGACTGGGAATAAAATCCAGCCCTGGAAAAAATTTCATACCAGCCCCACAGCATTATTATACCAGCCCAACAGCATAACGTCAGTATTTTCTTGTTCATAAAAGGGAAAACCATACATTTTAAAGCACATTTGAAGAGTGTATTATATATAGATAAGACAGATATGAAATCACATAGGGCTTTATATATATATATATATATATATATATATAAAAGCAAATTCCGGTTAAAAGTGGTCAATCATCAACGGGGACCCCAGGAACTCAGAACGTGGGGAGGGGGGGGGGGTGGACCACCTTCCGCAGAAAGAATACACTAAGGTAAGGGGGGGTGGGTTACTGATATAAGGGGGAAACCCTTTATATCAGTGCCATTATCGTATTCACTCCCCCCTTACATCAGTGACCCCCCTTCAGACTGGTCTGGTGGTGCTGTCACTGACGACCTCTCAGGTGTACCGTGCAGGGCTCAGTCAGTTGGCTTCAGCTTGGTGGCTCTGGTTTTATCCTATAGTCTCCTCTCCACAGTCCACACAAGTCTGACTTCTCCCATGACCCCCATCCTGGCGGTGCTTCCACTCTTGACTCCTCTCCAGACTCCCTCAGAGACTACAGACATGATACAGCAGATGGTCAGAGACTGCAGACGTGATACAAGAGCTCAATGCAGCCTCACTGTGCTCATCAAATGCAGTCTCACTGTGCCCATGAATGTGGCCTCACTGTTCCCACCATTGCAGCCTCACTGTGCCCACCATTGCAGCCTTACTGTGAACATCATTGCAGCCTCACTATGCCCATCAAATGCAGCCTCACTGTGCTCATCAAATGCAGCCTTGCGGTGCTCACCATTGCAGCCTCACTGTGCCCATAAAATGCAGCCTCACTGTGCCCAAATGCAGCCTCACTGTATCCACCATTGCAGCCCCACTGTGCCCACCATTGCAGCCTCACTGTGCCCACCATTGCAGGCTCACTGCTGTGCCTATAACTGCAGTCTCACTGTGCCCATCATTGCAGCCTCACTGTGCCCATCAATGCAGACTCACTGTGCCCATCAAATGCAGCTTTACTGTGCAGTGAATGCAGTCTCACTGTGCCCATGAATGCAGCGTCACTGTGCTCATTAAATGCAGTCACACTGTGCCCATGAATGCAGCCTCACTGTACCCACCATTGCAGCCTCACTGTGCCCACCATTGCAGCCTTACTGTGCACATCATTGCAGCCTCACTGTGCCCATCAAATGCAGCCTCAGTGTGCTCACCATTGCAGCCTCATTGTGCCCATCAAATGCAGCCTCTCTGTGCCCAAATGCAGCCTCACTGTGCTCAACAAATGTGGCCTCACTGTGCCCACCACTGCAGCCTAACTGTGCCCACCATTGCAGCCTCACTGTGCCCACCATTGCAAGCTCACTGTGCCCATAATTGCAGCCTCACTGTGCCCATCAATGCAGCCTCACTGTGCCCATCAAATGCAGCTTTACTGTGCCGTGAATGCAGTCCAACTGTGCCCATGAATGCAGCCTCACTGTGCCCATCATTTCAGCCTCTCCTGTGCCCCATGTCCCAGTCTGCAGTCCCTGTCTGTGGGAAGGTGTGTTTTTGATGCTCGGTACGGTACCTTGCATGCCAGCAGGATATCCATGATGGCCAGCAGCAGGCAGGGACTGTTCTCATTTTGGATGGGGACAGTGCTCCTTCCAGAGGATCTGTTTGCTGTGAGATGAAGTGGTCCCTGGCCATCTGCACCTTCAGCCGTCCTCCTTTTCTGGCTCCAGTCAGCCTGTCCTCTGGTCCTGGGGAACTGGAGAGCACTGGGCAGGAAGTGGAGAGAAGGGGGAGCAGAGAGTACTGGCGGGGTTGGAGAGCACATGGGTGGGGGAAAAGAGCAGGGGGCGGAGTGGAGATCACAGGGGTGGGGAGTGCTGGGGGGGGGGAACTTGAGAGCAATGGTGGGGGCCAAAAAGAACAGGGGTGGAGAGCATGGGAGGCTGAGAGCACTGGGGGGGCTAACAGTGTGGGGTGGAGAAGAGCACAGGGGGAGCTTGATAGTACTGGGGGGGGGGAAGAAAAACTGGGCTGGAGAGCACTGGGGGGTACAAAGAGCAGGGGGAGTGGAGATCAATGGGGGGAATTTGAGAGCACCAGTGGGGGCCAGAAAGAACAGGGGTGGAAAGCACGGGGGACTGGAGAGCACTAAGGGGGGCGGAGAGCACTGGCAGGGTTGGAGAGCACATGGGTGGGGGAAAAATGCAGGGGGCAGTAGAGAGTACAGGGGTGGGGAGCGGAGAGTGCTGGGGGGGGCTTGAGAGAGCACTGGAGGGGGAGCCAAAAAGAACAGAAGTGGAGAGCACAGGGGCAGAGAGCACTGGGGGGTGGAGAGAAATGGGTGGAGCTTGAGAGTGCCGGGGGGCAGAAAGAATAGGTGTGGGGAGCATGGGGGGCTGGAGAGCACTCTGGGGGATGAAGAGCACTGTGTGGGGGGGGGTGGAGAGCACTCTGGGGGCTGGAGACCACTGGGGGGCTGGAGAGCACTGTGGGGGGCTGGGGAGAAAGGACAGGGCCTGAGAAAACTGTGGGGGGGGGGGCTGGAGACTGTGGTGGGGGGGCTGGAAACTGTGGTGGGGGAGGAGAGCATGGGGGGGCAGGGAGCACAAGGAGAACTGGGGGGCAGTAAAAGAAATTGGATTGGATAGGAGAAGCAGGGCATATAGAGCTTACTATATTCCTCCATGCAGCCTCTGAATGCTTGATTCTCCTCCTCTCCCTCCTGCAAGCATTCAGCGGCTGCATGGAGGAGTATAGAAAGCTCATCTCCTCTATATGCCGTTCCTCCTATCCAGACACACAGGGCGGCATCTCTTACTGTGTGTCATAGCGCTGGCTGGCTCTGTGTTCAGCGGCAGCGCTGTAACATGGTCCTGCCCCCCTAGACTGGCTTGTGTGATAGGCGGAATACTGATTCTCTCTACTTTTACACAAGCCGGTCTAGGGGGGCGGGACCGTGTTACAGCGTGGCCGCCGAACACAGACTCAGCCAGCGCTATGACACAGGAGCAGGAGAGAGGAGTAGTGCAGCTGTGAAGCGGCCCCAGGGCAGGCGGCCTACTGGGAAATCTAGGCCAGTCCAGCCCTGAACGCGGTTGGACATTTCAGGAAGACAATGATCCCAAACACAAGGCCAAGGAAACTCTCAATTGGTTTCAAAGAAAGAAAATAAATATTTTAGAATGGCCCAGCCAATCACCTGACTTGAATCCAATAGAAAATCTATGGAAAGAAATAAAGGTCAGAATTCATAGAAGAGGCCCATGGAATCTTCAAGATTTGAAGACTGTGTGGAAAAATGGGCCAAAAAAACACCTGAGCAACGCATGCAATACATACAGGAGGCGTCTTGAAGCTGTCATTACCAACAAAGGATTTTTACCAAGTATTACATTTATGTTAACATTTTAGTTAGCGTGTTCAATACCTTTTCCCTGTGTCATGCCATTTTATTACACATAACTTAATTTCTGAACTTATTTGTTTTGGTTTCTTATATGTATGGATTGCATGGGTTGTTACCGACATGTGGTGGAAATTTCATGCCAATCGCACCTAGAAATATATTTACCTAGACGTGTTCAATACTTATTTTAAGCGCTGTATATGTAAAATATTGTTACAACAGGGGTGTACATGACTATCACACACTTTTCATGAAACAGACCAACAGAGTTACATTGTGCCAAAACACTTCGTTGTGTACCTAGTGGAGACCAAGTAGATGAGGGGGTTTCACCTTCTGTCCAACACCCCTAAAGGTGGTGACAGAAAGTGTGAAGGCACAGAGTGGCATGAGTGAGTGCCAGAGTTACAGGCTGTACCAGATCTGGAACATTTGTAGCAACTAGGGACAAGCTGAACACCCCCCCCCCCCACTGGTTTGGTTCGCAGAACATGCGCAAAAATTTGAACACACATAGACCGTTAAAGTCTATGGGACACAAACGTGAAAAAGTGCTAATTTTAAAGGCTTATATGCAAGTTATTGCCATAAAAAGTGTTTGTAGACCCGGGTCCTGCCCTAGGGGACATGGATCAATGCAAAAAAGTTTTAAAAATGGACATTTTTTCAGGAGCAGTGATTTTAATACTGCTTAAAGTGAAACAATAAAAGTGAAATATTCTTTTAAATATCGTGCCTGGGGGTGTCCTTAGTATGCCTGTAAATTAGCGCATCTTTTATAGCATTTTATAGTTTATAATAGTGCCACAGAAAAATGAAATTTCTAAAGGAACAAATGTAATTTAAAACTGCTCACGGCTGTAATGTATTATCGGATCCCAGCAATATAGATTCAATTTTTTTTTTAAATGGCGTGGCTGTCACCCCCAAAATCCATACCAGGGCGTTCAGGTCTGGTATGGATATTAAGGGGAACCCTGCACCCAAATTTAAAAAAAAATAGTTCGTAGTTTAGGGAAGTTGGCTCTTTTGAAATTTGGTGTCTTTGTATTCCCCTTGTGTTTCCTATTGATTTATACTGAAGCCATTTGACCTATGATTATTGTTTCCTAAATTGCCCCTTATTTTCACATCTGTGCTCAGGTCTGTATTGTTTGTAATCAGTAGATCCAGTAATGCTTTATTTGTAGTTGGTGTGTCTACCATCTGAACCATGAAATTGTCCTGCCAGACATTTAGAAACTGGCGAACCTTAGACAAATGCGTAGTTCTCTCCACCCAGTCTATGTCTAGATAGTTAAAATCCCCCATGCTAATACTTCCCATCCTTGCTGCTATTCCAAATTGTGATAGGAGATCTGTCTCCCCCTCCTTCCTCGGGTTAGGGGGCCTATAGCATACTCCCAGTATTATTTGCCCCTTAGCTTCATCCCTTTGGAGCTCTACCCATAAGGGTTCTACCTGCTCCCTAGCTTCCTTAGTGATGTCATCTCTCACATTCACTTGTACATTATTCTTGATATATAGGCATACCCCTCCCATTTTGTACCCTCTCTATCCCTGCGATAAAGGGTATACCCTTGAATGGTTGCCTGCCAATCATGAGAGCTGTTGAAAACCTCCTGAGTTCCTCTCAGTGCAGGCTTTTGAGAGGACTGTGGGTATAGTAGGGTTGGATATCCCAGATGGGGAGCAAGAAGAAGTCCGCCTTTTTTCTCGTCATATGTCTGGTCAAGCATGTAGTGCTGCTGTTACGGCCACACTTAACCCGATTCAGACATAGGTTGCAAACAGCAACAGTGCAATCTGCTGCACACATGTCGAAAAGGGCCCACACCAGGGAACTTTTAAAAGTCAGCTGGGAGTCAGCAGCTCCCTGCACCTGCGGAGCTCTGAGGTGTATTGTAATAGGGTGGCTGCCCTTAGCTGCACCCTAGAGGACATGCTGCCTCGTTGGAGTTGTGCCTCCCCCTCCTCTCTTCTCTCAGGCACCCAAGTACAGTCAGTGACATCATCCTCGCCTCCCTCCTCATCACTGGAGCAAACTTGGCAGTATGCTGCAGCTGGGGGAACATGACTGCCAGTTTCTTGTCCATATTGGGCACCCCTCACTCTAGGCTCACGTTACTCCCTTCCTCAATCTGGCAACCAACATCGGAGCCTTCAAATCCCTGCGAATCCTCCAGCAGCATGTACCCGACACTGTGGTCGAAAAATTCTGGGGACTTCTCCATGCATGATGGTCGGGCTACAGAAGGAGTGACTGTGGACAAGGAGCCAGTGAAATAGACTGCTTTGGCAGCTGCTTTGGAAGGTAAACTACTCTGAGCCTGGGTGACTGTTAAAATACTATTATCTCTGTATTAATATTGATATAAATATAAATAAATGTAAATGATATTGATGAGGAAAAGTTCCAAGAAAATATGTTCAGTTCTCGTGTAAAAAAAAAAATTTATTTAATGTAAAAAAAATAAAAAATAAAAAATGTAATAAATAAAATAGAAAAATATACTGGTGTACACCACCAGAAAAGTAGAAACTGTACACACTGTATTAGATAAAATGTACACAGCCTGCACTGTATTAGCTACCGCACTACGGCTGCACTGTATTGTGTACTGTGTACACCACCAGAAGTGTAGAAGAAACTGTACACACTGTATTAGATACTGTGTACACCACTTGCACTTTATTAGAAATTGTACTACAGTTGCACTGTATTGTGTATTGTGTACATCACCAGAAGTGTAGTAGGAATTGTACACACTGTATTAGATACTGTGTGCACCACCTGCACTGTATTAGAAAATGTACTACAGCTCCACTGTACTGTGTATTGTGTACACCACCAGAAGTGTAGTAGAAACTGTACACATTTTATTAGATAGTGTGTACACCACCAGAAAAGTAGTAGAAACTGTACACGCTGTATTAGATTCCGTGTACACTGCTACACTGTATTTTATACTGTGTACACCACCAGAAGTGTAGTAGAAACTGTACACACTGTATTAGATACTGTGTATACTGCCTGCAGTCTATTAGAAACAGTAAACCACTGAATTCACTGTACATATAGCCTACACTGGAACCAGAGTATATATATATATATATATATATATATATATATATATATATATATATATATATATATATATATACAAGACTGTGGAGTTATTTACTAAAGGCAAATCCACTTTGCACTACATGTGTACGTGGAAGTGCAGTTGCTGTAGATCTAAGGGGGGTATGCAAGGAAAAAAAAACATAATTTTTGCTTGTACACGATTGGATGATAAAATCAGCAGAGCCTCCCCTCATTTCCAAGCTTCCCCTCAGATCTACAGCGATCTACAGTGACTGCACTTACAAGTGCACTTGTAGTGCAAAGTGAATTTGCCTTTAGTAAATAAACCCTTGTATATATAAAATAATACACCACCTGAAGTGTATTAGAAATAGTACACCACAGAATGCACTGTAGATATAGGCTACACTGGATGCAAAGTATATATATATATATATATATATATATATATATATATATACATACACACTGCCTGCACTGACTGAATATCGAGTAAACACTAAAATCTATGCTAAATGATGCAGAGTATATATATATATATATATATATATGCAAGTGTTCTAAATTAGTCCCTGAGGAAGGAACTAAATATCTAAAATTCCGAAATATGTTGGGACCTCTGTGTACATGCACTTCATTTGCCCTCTCATAATGAGATCAACCATCTTTTTGAAAGATAAAAATTTAATTTTATATACAACTATATCAGGCCAAAATGAGGGACAAATGAGGAGGGATGAGGGAGATTGCTCCAAATCAGGAACAGACCCTCGAAATCCAGGACAGTTGGGAGCTATGGTCCAGTTATTACACATCCTCCATTTGCAGATAAGGACTTAGCCCTGGGGTAAACGCTAGCCCACCTTTTCTTTAGAGGTATCTCACAAACCTCTGGGGGTCAGGTGGTGCTACACGTTAACAAATGAAACAAAATTCCATTGAGTGCGGCACATGTAATTTGATATTTGCACAGTAGATGGCGGTATTTGCACAGTATGTCAAAAGCCCAATCCAATACGTAAAAAAAGTTTTCTTTTCTGTCTGCAAGGCTCTAAGCGACAAAACAAGCTAAAAATCTGCAGATCTCCTAAATTTTAAAAGAGACACTCAATGCTTAATCCTCCCTGACTCAAAGGGTCAGTCCACCAAAATTATATTTTAGTTATAAACAAACCCTTAGACATTTCTTAAATTCTTAGCATTTGTCAATCAAAACCTTTATAATTCACTTTTCCATTTGCCCGGAGGCTGTAAGAAGCACTTTTCCAGACCTACAGGGTCTGGTATGAATTGATGGCGACCTCCGCGTGCTAAACCTTTCATGCATATTCTAAATGGCTGCATTTGTAAATTTGAAAAGCCAATATAAATTAATATAAAGTAACAGTAGTGTTAATAAATCACTTGTAGGTTAACTATTTTTTTATTTTTTTTTGTATAATTCTCCTTTAACGTAACAGGGGGGTAGTTGGTGTCACGCTGTTCTAATATAGAACACTGATCAATAAGGGGTTCAAGCCCTATCTTCCTGGCTCATAAATGAGATGGTTTGGAGTAAGGGGGTGTATAGTCCTTAATTGTTATAAGGATGGCTAGAATATTTTTTTTAATAAGTTATACGTCTAATTCTATGTGGAGTGAGGGTACAGTAATGTAAAATGTCAGCTGAATAATGCAATAGTGATGTGAAAACCAAGGAATAAAAGGAGGAAATGAAATAAAAATAGGAAATTGCAGAATATAAGAGAATAAGAATAGATAAAAATAATAAACACACTACAGAGGTGTCTGTACCTAGACTACAAGCGTGCAGAAATAGTAAGAGAAGCTATGTGCTAAGTATTGGCGTGATCAAAAGATGGGACTGATATAATAAAAGTAAACACACTACAGAGTCAGCTGTGACTTAGGTTGTATGAATAAATCAAATGATATAAAACAAAAATGTGAGGTGTGGACACATCCAACACCATCAACTACGGACCTCCAAAAATAAGTGTAATCAGAAAAGTGCCACGTGCTCAATAAAATAGGAATAGTTGCATAACACTGACACGCCACGTGACTTCATCAGGGGATCCCCTGTGATGTTTATTGAATAAATCTTACTTGGTTTTAAAAAACTACTACACTATGGTACATTTTCTTTATTAACTTACTGGGTCCCCTGGAGTATTAAAGAAAAATAGAAGGAGAAGCCTGATATCTAGACTCCACAAGGAGAAGTGTTCTAACTCGGTGGGAAGAACCTTTAACCTCTTGAGATCCAAGCTATAACCAAATGACGGCAACAGCGCGGACCTGCTTTGCCGGGACTACGTCTATTGACGTCGTCCCGTGCACGAGCGGCCTGCGCGCCCCCTGAGGGGCACGCGCGGCGCGCTCTGTGATCTGCGAGTCTACTAGACTCGCCTGATCACGGATCCGAGCAAGGGGTCAATCCCGACCCCTTACCACGTGATCAGCTGTCAGCCAATGACAGCTGATCATGTGACAAAACAGAGCCGGTAATCGGCTATTTTTCCTCCTCGCGCTGACAGCGTAAGGAGAGAAAAAAAAAAAGCTGATCACCGGCGGCCGTGATCGGGACATCAGTCCCGATCACGGCCAGCGTATCAGTGCCCACCTGCCTCCTGCCAGTAACCCCCAGATAATTAAAAAAGTGCCACCCAGCAGTGCCACCCATCAGTGCCCATAGTGCCACCCAGCAGTGCCATACATCAGTGCCCACAGTGCCATACATCAGTACCCACAGTGCCATACATCAGTGCCCACAGTGCCACCTATCAGTGCCCACAATCTGCCTCAAAAACATTGCTGCACCTCAGTGCCACATATCCGTGCCCATCAGTGTCATCTACCAGTGCCCATCAGTGCCGCCCATCAGTGCCCAGCAGTGCCACCTATCAGAGCCACCTATCAGTGGCACCTATCAGTGCCCATCAGTCCCATCTATCAGTGGTACCTATCAGTGCCCCTTAGTGCCACCCATCCGTGCCACCCATCCGTGCCACCCATCAGTGCCACCTATCAGTGGCTATCTTTGCCCATCAGTGCCGCCTTATCTGTGCCTATTGGTGCCACCTTATCTGTGCCTATTAGTGTCGCCTTAACTGTGCCTATCAGTGCCCACCAGTGCCGCCTCATTTCAATGAAGGAGAAAAATGACCTGTTTGCAAAATTTTATAACAAACTATTAAACATGATTTTTTTTTTAATTATTTTGCATCTTTTTTTGTTTGTTTAGCAAAAAATAAAACTCCCAGCTGGAATTAAATACCACCAAAAGAAAGCTCTATTTGTGGGAAAGAAATGATAAAAATTTCATTTGGGTATAGTGTTGTATGACCGCGCAATTGTCATTCAAAGTGCATCAGCGCTGAAAGCTGAAAATTGGTCTGGGACTGAGGGGGGTTTAAGTGCCCAGTAAGCAAGTGGTTAAAGAGACCTCCTGCTACAAGCGCTTTTCTCCTTACCATAAGGTAAGGGGCCATTGCCCGCCTGAGTGTATGGTCACGAAGGAGAGAGCACTGGGAAGTGGTGACTTAATTGGATTGCACGGTTATAGCCAGAAGAAAAAGCACAAGCACTTTTTAAAGAGACTATATACACAGAAATACCCCTCACTCCTATTTTTTACCCACTGCTTTAAATGATAAAATGGACACCATGCTTGAATGATTTGTATGTGGTGTCACACAGATGTGATATAAGCCCTGCAAGACGTTGATTTTATTTCATTCTATTTTATAGTACAATTCTAATACCTGCATTTTTTGTCTTTGTTTCCATATACACTGTCTGATATATTATTTGATTATACTCTTCTATATATTTTATTGATATATAATGCACTTGGCACTTTTTTAATTGCACTGGTTGCACTTATGAATTCAAGCTTATACATTTGATGCAAAGGCTCTGTAGGGCAATTAGCGATTTTGAATAAATTACTTATTTCATATGAAATTTTCTGTACAATGCACTTGGCACTTTTCTAATTGCACTTTTTAATTGCACTGGTTGCACTTATGAATGCAAGTTTACACATTTGATGCAAGGGCTCTGTAGGGCATTTATTAATTTTGAAAAGATTACTCATTCCATACCGAAATATTCTGTTTGTTATTCTGTCATCACACCGATCTATTGGGTGTAGTTATTTGATTCAATACTTACCCTCAATTCGTTCATTTATTATTTATTTTTTAATATTTTTTGTCAGTGTTATGCATCTATTCCTATTTTATTGAGCACGTGGCACTTTTCTGATTACACTTATTTTTGGAGGTCCTTAGTTGATGGTGTTGGATGTGTCCACACCTCACATTTTGTTTTATATCATTTGATTTATTCATACAACCTAAGTCACAGCTGACTCTGTAGTGTGTTTACTTTTATTATATCAGTCCCATCTTTTGATCACGCCAATACTTAGCACATAGCTTCTCTTACTATTTCTGCATGCTTGTAGTCTAGGTACAGACAACTCTGTAGTGTGTTTATTATTTTTATCTATTCTTATTCTCTTATATTCTGCAATTTTCTATTTTTATTTAATTTCCTCCTTTTATTCCTTGGTTTTCACATCACTATTGCATTATTCAGCTGACGTTTTACATTACTGTACCCTCACTCCACATAGAATTAGACGTATAACTTATTAAAAAACATAGAAATATTCTAGCCATCCTTATAACAATTAAGGACTATACACCCCCTTACTCCAAACCATCTCATTTATGAGCCAGGAAGATAGGGCTTGAACCCCTTCTTGATCAGTGTTCTATATTAGAACAGCGCGACACCAACTACCCCCCTGTTACAATTCGCTGGATACGGTCTGATCCATTTCGGTGTACGCAGCAGTTCCACGGTCCATCGCCTAATAAAGGGAGCGCAGGAATAACCACTTTATTATCTCCTTTAACGTAGCCATGGCAGGTGGTGTGTGTCCTATGCCTACATACTTTTGCTAATAGGTGTTCCTTGTTCCTCGTTCCTATCTCAAAACATTGGGATGTGTGTCTACAGGAAACCCTAATCTTGGATAAATGTCCAGTATAGACAACGGCACCGCCAGAGCAAAGTAGCTGCGAGCTGTCCTTTACTGGTAATTTAACCACTTTACCTCCAGGAACATTTTACCCCCTTCATGACCAGACCATTTTATGCTATTCGGCACTATGCTACTTTAATGCCAGGTTCACACAACTTCCGATACGACTTTGCCCTGCGACTTCAGGTCCGACTTCTATGCAACTTCAATGAACAAGGTCCGACTTTGATCCAATTTTGGGATGATTGTGACTGGTCCTTTAACCAATCAAAATAATTCCTTTGCTTCTGGTATGGAGGAAACCTCATGCCAAATGTATAAAAACAAAAAACAAAGAGGGGGCGTGGGTCCTTCTGCCCCAGATTCATACCAGGTCCGGGGGCGTGGGTCCCTCTGCCCCAGATTCATACCAGGTCCGGGGGCGTGGGTCCCTCTGCCCCAGATTCATACCAGGTCCTTTGAGGCTGGTAATGATCTTGAGGGGAACCCCATGACAAAATTTAAAAAAATGGTGTGGGGTCCTTCCCAAAATCCATACCAGACCCTTATCCAAGCATGTAGCCCAGCAGGTCAGGAAAGGGGGGGGCGAGCGAGCACCCCATCCTGGACCATACCAGGTCTTCTTCCTCCGCTGATATCCGCATAGCAGGTCTTCTCCCTCTGCTGATATCTTCTCCCTCTGCTGATATCTTCTTCCTCCAGTCTTCTCCTTCTGCTGTCTTCTCCTTCCAGTGATGTCTTCTTTCTCTGGTCTTCTCCCTCCTCTGATGTGTTCTTTCTCTGGTCTTCTGTGACTGTGCCATCACAAGGGGAGGGGTCTCTGGGTGATGTCACCCGAGGGCCATGCCCCATAGCTATATAAGAACTGGCAGACAATGGAGCTGACACAACAGTGGGAGGGGCAGTGCACCGGTATAGATGTAATGGGACCCTGACAGATGTTTTGCGCACTGGTACAGATGTGATGGGACACTGTGACAGATGTTTTGTGCACTGCTACAAATTTTTATGGGGAAATGGACAGTGGTGCTTGGTGTACTGTGTGGGGGGACCTGTGACAGCTCTGTGTGTAAAATCATTTCCTATACACAGAGCTGTCACCAACAGTGCAGATTCCCCAGGCTCCCCCACCCCTCACTGAGCTTTCACTGAGCTCAGTGGGGAGAACACTCACAGAGACACATATCTCTGTTGTGATTGGACACAGCCGTCACGTGATCGAGAGGGCCAATCACGGTGCCCATATCCCGATCTCATCTTGGCTATGTCCTGTGATCACAGCCATCGTAGGATCGTGGCACCCGTTCTGAGGAACATTCCTGTACATCCACTCAGAACAACGAAAGGCCTACCCGGCTGTTTATTTGCAGTGGCTGGGTGGGAAGAAGCTAACATTTAACTTCCATTGATTTCAATGGGTTACAGATTCAGAACCTGAACTTTAGTCATGTTTGTCGGACCGGCCCCCAACTGAACCCAGGCATGTTCAGCACATCACCAATAGTGATTGATTTATGTAAAGCCCAACTCCAGGGAGAAAGCAAACTTTAACCATCTCCCTCCCACCCCACTGCAATCCATTATGTAAGACTATTTTTCTGTCTTACCTGGTGAAGAAGGATTTACTCTTCCAGGAACCATCTCCTGCTACAGGGGCAGTTGATACGAATGTGAAGGTTATCCCTCAACTTCTTGGTCCCTTACCTTCCCCTCAAGATGACATCACTCCTCTTCTGGATCGTAAGAGGACCCACCACTGGACCGACAATAGGAAGTGTCTGTCAGAAATCATTAAATCAGGCCGAGACAGAAGTACAGTTGAATCACACTTGTTTAATAATAAAAGTAAAAAGAACAAACATAGTCAAAACATAGCCAAAGTTCAATAACCGGAACGGATAGTCAACCAAGCTAGAAGTCGGGGATCAAAGTAGTGGAACAGCAAGCAGGATCTGGAGCCATAAGGGATGTCAGCAAATCCAGTCTTTAAACAGGAACGCAGGAGATAGTTTCTTGTGATGTGACCAAGGTGAAGGCAGAGCTCCTCTGGACTGGATGGCTTAAAGAGGAGCTGCACCTTTAAAAAAAATATTAAAAGCCAGCAGCTACAAATATTGCAGCTGCTGACTTTTAATAAATGGACACTTACCTGTCCCAGGGTCCAGCGATGTCGGCGGCAGATGACGAGCAATCGCTCGTTTCTCGTCTGCCCCCGCCCCCATCCTCTGTCAGGGAATCGGGAAGTGAAGCATTGCGGCTTCACTGCCCGGTTCCCTACTGCGCATGCGCGAGTCGCTCTGCGCCTCTTCACTGGTCCCCGCTGTGTCCTGGGAACTGTGCGTTTCCCAGAACACAACGGGGGGCGGGGCATCTGCGGCTAGCTGCGGCTAACTTGTCCTGGAAGTGGGTGCAGATATCTGGATAATCCAGGTTTCTGCACCCCCCTCTCCCCTGAAAGGTGCCAATTGTGGCACCAAAGGGGGGGGGGAGGGATCAGATGAGCAGACCTTCCACTGCAGGGTGGAGGTCCGCTTTAAGTATGCAGGAATGACGAGCAGGATCATCAAAAGCTGAGTAACTGTGGAGAGAGATGGGAGCTGGCAATTAGCCGACAGCTGAGTGGCCCGATCAGAGAAGGAAGGGCTGACTGAGCCCAGCCCTGACAGTGGCCATCTCATGCAGTGACGTGGATGCCCAAAGAAGGACCTTGTGGGAAGAAATCATAAGAGTGAGGCATTGGGACTCAAAAGTCACATAACCACGGGTTTAGGTAAGTTAAAAAAGAATGTTTAAATGGGGCATTTTCAAGAGGTAGTAAAGGAAGAGGTGGGAGGGGGTTGTTTTTTTGCCTGGAGTTGGGCTTTAACTAAAACCACCCAAATACCAGGGATTAATAATTATTTTCCAAAGTTTTTATTGTACTAGCAATGAAGTGCAGTAAAATGTTATGGTTATAAAACCATTAAGTTCCATACTGTAGTTACAGAATTAAATAACCAGAGGTTAAATCAACATAAAATGTCAAATATTTTAACTGCGTGTGCATATAGAGATTAAAATATGACTGTTCATATTTGTAGTCACTCTTAGTAAAATACAAAAATGTATAGAACATAAACTTATTTGAATTATTGTCAATAAGTAACCAAGGTTACAGAATTATTGAACACAGAATCTTCAAATGTAATGATAGAGCCTGAAGTGAAGTTTTTTTAGTTTGCCTTCTATATGTAAGGTCACATATACAGTAGATTACAGGAAAAGGAGGACGGCTTTGCCCTCCTTATATGGTGAGTGTATATCACACTGGGTTCAACATGGACCTTCTATAATCAAAGGAATAAGTAGAAAAAGGATAGGAAAAAATAGAGAGAGCCATAAGGAGAAAGATGTGAGAAGTACAAAGACTTGTGTGTCAATTCTCCAGTCCAGAGGGGCTTTCTAAACAGAAGCAGCCCCGTATGTGCAGTCATGTTGGCAGGACCGTTTTTAAGGCAGGGCAAAAGGGGCAGCTGCCCTGGGCCCCATCATTGTAGTGGGGCCCAAAGCAGCTGCCTAATACTTGCCAACTATCCCAGTTTAAATTCCCTTATCCCTTGAAGATTTAGTCCTGTGCTGTGTCCCGATATCTCAGTGTAAACTTCTGCTGCTGTTGCCCAGCTCTGCCCTATTGCCATGTAGAAATGACTCACCTGCAAACCCTGTGTTTACATGTAAATAACCCACATTGATATGTAAATAGTGGAGGTATTAATATGTATATTGATATTTAAATAGAGGCGGAATTCATATGTATATAATGTCCCCCTGAGGTCACATCCACCATCATTTCTGCTGAATGCTGCCCACTGGGGAGGTAAAGGAGCATGCTTAAAAGTCCTGCTTACAATTGTGGTCATTAAGAGTAAGGTCATGTTTTGCAAAAGTAAGCAAATTGGAGGTGGATTCTTCAAAATAACATGGTGCCACAGCACCCTGAATTATGGTGCATGTGATTATGCAGGCAGAGGAGATGATGTGCTGTAAGCTTTAGCAGCCAATCAGTGAGCAGTAATGCTATGCACTAACCTCTTGCAACCAATCAGTGAGCAGTAATAATGTGCACCAATCAATAACAACCAATTAGTGAGTGGTATAGATGTTCAGTAACCTCTAGCATTCCATTAGTGAGCAGTATTGATGTACAGTAATCTCCAGCAACCAATCAACAAGTAGAAGTCATGTGCTGTAACCTCTAGAAAATAACAGTGAGTCATGTGTCATAATGTGTGCTGTAATCTCTAGCAGCCAGCAAGTGGTAATGATACACTGTAACCTCTGGCAACCAAGCGCAATCGCTGCCTGATCTGATTCAGTAAATAGATTTTGAGTCTAGCTGCTATTTATTGAATGTCTCAAAGCATGTGGAGAGCGAAATTGCACGGAAGAGGGGGCCCAAGAAAATGTTTGCCCAGGGTCCAGTCAATATTAAAAACGGCCCTGCATGTTGGAACAGGAAGGGGCCATCCCCAAACTGTTCCCACAAAGTTGGGAGCATGAAATTGTCCAAAATGTCTCGGTATGCTGAGATCTTAAGAGTTACCTTTACTGGAACTAAGAGGCCAAGCCCAACCCCTGAAAAGCAACCACACAACAAAATCCCACCTCTACCAATTTGGACCAGTGCACAAAGCAAGGTCCAGGCCTTCTTGTCCAACAGCAGTGCCTGACCTCACAAATGCTCTTCTGGAAAAACGGTCAAACATTCCCATAGACACACTCCTAAACCTTGTGGACAGCCTTTCCAAAAGAGATGAAGCTGTTATAGCTGCAAAGGGTGGACCAACTCAATAACGGACCCTATGGACTAAGACTTGGATGTCATTAAAGTTCATGGGGGTGTAAAGGCAGGCGCCCCAATACTTTTGGTAATATAGTGTATCATCTCATTAGCACTTTGTAATTTGCTTCAATGATCAATGTGTTCATTAGAGATTGCAAAGTGTTTTGGTCTAATGAATACCATTCTTCTAATTCTAATTCATGTAATTTTGTTAAAATAAAATATATTGCCAAAATGTAACCTATAATCAAAGTTTTTACATAAAAATTCTATGGGTGTCATAGATTTTATATCTGAGTTATGTTTTAAATAGGTGAGAATAATGCATAATCTGAATTCCGAGTCTGGTAATTGATGTTTTTCTATAAGATGTTGTTTAGTTAAAATGGAAAGATTGCAAAAATCTGCTATTGGCTAAAATCTTTATTGATCCACCAATTCAAGTTTCTAAGGGCGAGGCCCAAGGTGAATTCTGGATTTTTAAAACAATGGTGCCAAATGTGTATGAGGGGATTTGAATTTGTGTGTTCTGGCTTACCTGGACCATAGTTCAAAGGAAAATGACAGGGAGTGGCAAAGTATAGTAGGTCTATTTTTAAATGGCAACCACATCAGCTGTGAGATGGGTCTAGGCTGGCAGGAGCATGTCTCAGCCTGCATCCACAAGGATGGAGATAATTTAGTACAAAATCTGATCAGCAGTGTTTATTTGGGCAGCATAAAAATATTTAATCAAGTCTGGGGCTCCTAGGGTGTCACGAGGGCCACGTACCTGAGATGAGACCGAAGTAGTGGGGAGACCTCCCTTGCACCTCGGGTCCTTGAAGCCTCTGGAGATGGAGACAGAGACTAGGTGGACACCGAGTGGCACGGATGCCAGGGGTGCGGAGCACCGTGCAAGCCTTAGTTCTGAGATCCAAGTCGAGGTCGGAGCACAGGAACAAGGGGGGACTGAAGATAATCCAGCAATTTGCAGTGTCTGGGCTTGGCTTATATAGAGAAGTTTGAGGTCACTTCCTATGCGCCTACAGGGCATTTTCCCACCTTTTTCCATCAGGTTGAGGTCACTTCCTGTGCGTCTTCTGGGCATTTTCCCACCTTTTTCCATCAGGTTGAGGTCACTTCCTGTGCGCCTTCTGGGCATTTTCCCGCCTTTTTCCACCAGGTAGAGGTCACTTCCTGTACACCTCCTGGGCATTTTTTCCTGCCTTGTTTCACCAGATCTTCTGCGCAGGCGTCTTTGGCGCATGCTAAGTTGGCACGGATTTTCTCTTGCAGCTATTGGTGCATGGACTCTTAAGGG
Organism: Lithobates pipiens; assembly: GCF_037356315.1. Lineage (NCBI taxonomy): Eukaryota > Metazoa > Chordata > Amphibia > Anura > Ranidae > Lithobates > Lithobates pipiens. The sequence goes on along the minus strand of NW_027507748.1, from coordinate 39,098,875 downwards.
GATTAATAATTTTTTTTTTTTCTTTAATTGACAAATTTTATTAACGTTTTACATTTTTCAATACAAAAATAGAAAAGGATAACAATCACTGCAAATCACGCAAATATACAATAGCGAACCAATATAGAATACGCCCATAACAATACACATGGCTCTGGAGTAAAACCAATACAATTGCTACATAGTTCTATAACCAGATATTATGTATATTACTAAGGAGCCAGGTGAACCAGTAGCATGGAATCAATACAATGCAGTGGCTGCTGGTGGGTTTTTTCTTTTAGGGGGCCGCAATCAACCACCCCCCCTTCCACCAGCAGCTTCCCCTGCAGTGTGTCTCCTCTCTTCCGCCTAAGTGTTAGGCCTCAAAAATCGCCTGACAATTTAGCCAATCAGAAACAGGTCTTACGAGCTGCCTCCTGACAGTGTGAAATTAGCGCAAATTCATTCATTATTGTCACACACCTGGGTGGGATCAGGTGCAAGACACCACCCTTTTCTGAAGCCTATTAGAGCCTCTGGCTCAAATCATGTGCTTAAAAAAAAAAACCTCCCCCCATTGGAATCCATAGTCCGGTGCCCTGATATGTAGATCAGGGGGAAGGATGCATGGATGTGCCACACGCCCCCTATGGATGGACCACCACTGATACAATGGGTTCTTGAAATAGCTATGCCAGCGATTATGAACTCAGGGAAATATAGAAGTAGAAAGAGTAGACAGACAGATCATTTCTGGGTCTGGGGAGAGTCGACATACAAGATGGAAGAAGGGCTTGAGAGTCTTATGAGATGCCAGGGTTTCCAGATCACACTATGGCGATCAACCTTATCAGCTAGTCCATATTCTCCACATCCCTAAACCTATCATTAAAGTCAGTTGGTGTCAGTGATATTTGTTTCTTCCATTGGAGGGCTATCAGGCATCTGGTTGCCGTTAAGATGTGAGTGGCGAATTTTTTGCTAAGCCTGGCAATTTAGGAGGGAGTAGTCCTACTAGATAGGTTTTTGGATGGAAAGGAATATCAACCTCTAATACCCGATAAAGGAGGTCCTGGACAGAGCGCTAATATGACTGCAAGGAGGGGCATTGCCAGTAGAAATGCATTAAGCCCCATACACACTATCAGATTTTCTGCTGATTTTTTTCCTTCAGGTTTACCAAAACCATATAATATGAGGTCAAACCTTAAGCCCTTGTACACACGGTCGGAGATTCCGGCAACCAAATCTGTCGGATTAATTCTGACGGATTAATTCCGGAAGAGGTCCGGAAGTGATGTTGCATACACACGGTCGGACTCAGTTGTCGGAAAATCCGATTGTACATAACGCGATGACGTTATTTCGTTACGATGGGACTACGTTCAGGCTAGTAGCCAATAGCTTTGGTCTAGGAATTTGATCTGAGCATGCGTGGCACTTTGTCCGTCGGAGTAGGCTACACATGATCGGAGTATGTCTGATTGGAGCATTTTGTGAAAATTTTACCGGCAAGTTGGAAAAGTTGGTCCGTCGGATATTCCGACGGAAACAGTCCAATGCAGACCACACACAGTCGGAATATCCGACAAAACGCTCCGATAGGAAACATTCCGGGCTAAGAGTTGTATGCAATCAGACAGGCCCTTGTACTACATGGTTTTGGTAAATCTGAATACAAAAATCAGCAGAAAATCTGATAGTGTGTATGGGGCTTTAGAGTGCCGCAACCTTTTTACGGCACCTCCAGCAGCAGTTTGAGGCTGATGGATATATAGCATGCAGGCAGGAGGGGGTCATGTACCAAAAAAATAGTACTTTGTAGGTATTTTCCTTGTAGAAGGTGCAAATAGAGCTTTAGGCTGCTCTGTTCAGTGAAGAGTTCTTCTCCAAGAGTTTGCTCCCATCTAAGCATATAACTGTTTACCTTGAGAGTCCAAATTATATGAGTGTAAAAGTTTATATATATATATCTCAGGTTAAACCCTTCTGTGTGGGGGGCCAGAAAGAATTAGACGTTCATAAGGGGGACAATTTGGAGACCTGAAGATTGGGTGTAAAGTTTAGGGCGTAATGCCGAATTTGAAGGTAACCAAAAAATGGACTACAGGGCAGTTCATGCTTTTCCCTGAGTTTTTCAAAAGAGAGTGCCCCGTACACACGATCGGATTTTCTGACAACAAATGTTGGATGTAAGCTTATTGGCTGAAAGTCCGACTGTGTGTACGCTCCATCGAACATTTGTTGTCGGACTTTCCCACAACAAATTTTGGCTAGCAGGTTCTCCAATTTTCCGCCAACAAAACTTTGTTGTCAGAATTTCCGATCGTATGTACACAAGTCCGACGCACAAAAGTTTGCGCATGCTCGGAATAAAGCAGAAGGAGCCGCACTGGCTATTGAACTTCCTTTTTCTCGGCTCGTCGTACGTGTTGTACGTCACCAGGTTCGCAATTGTTGGCCAACATTTGTGTGACCGCGTGTATGCAAGACAAGTTGGAGCCAACATCCTTCGAAACAAAAATCCCCGGTTTTGTTGTCGGAAAGTCCGATCGTGTGTAAGGGGCATACCACTCTCGTCACTGGATTCACTAAATGGTCATAGTGGAAAAGGTTCCTCTGTAGCCAGGGAGAAATCATGTGGTGAGTGAGGCTGATCCGAGATCAATAATTCTATTAACTTTATTCTTTATTGGTAATATTTAGGTGTGGGATTGAGGGGTAACCTTTCCTCCCACTGTTGTGCTGTTGTGGGTTCCCTGGGGGAAGGGGGGGCTCTGGGGGTTGGGGAGATGGCGGTTATGGAGCAGAAAATGAGAAATCTTCCTAATGGGACACAGATAGCAAAAAAACTGTGAGGCCGCGTACACACGCGGGGACTGTTCGCTCAACTTTGTCCGCTGAACAGTGTTTTGGCGGACAGTCCGCTCGTGTGTGGGCTTCAGCGGACAGTTTCAGCGGACAGTCTGCTGAACAAAGTTTTTCGGAATTTCCGAAAAACTGTCCGCTGAAACTTTGTTTCAGCGGACAGTCCCCTCGTGTGTAGGCTTGTTCGTCAAACTAAGTCTCGCGCATGCTCAGAAAGAATTTACACGCCGAAGGTTGCATTGCAGTGTATAGGACGTCGTTTTCTAGTCCCGTCGTACGTGCCGTTCACGTCATCACGCACGGTTTCAGCGGACTGTTCGTTCGTCGTGTGTGGCCATGTCCGTCCATGCTAATTTTGAGCGGACTGTCCGCTGAAACTGTTTGACGAACAAAGTTGAGCGAACAGTCCCCGCGTGTGTACGCGGCCTGAAGGGTTATAATCCTCCGTTACTCCATCCAAAACGAAAATTAGGTTTTGCCTTTAGTTCTATTTTAAGGGATTAATATACAGTACCGTGCAAATGTTTTAGGCAGGTGTGAAAAGCTGTAAAGTAAGAATGCTTTCAGAAATATATAGTGTATTTTAATTGTATTAATCTCAGTGTCTAAAAGACCTAATCGCACCGCTCAGTGCTCAGGAAAAATTAAGTTCCCAAAAAAACACACATTATATATATATATATTGTGCATTTAGGTGGATTATACCGCATTTTATCAGGAAAAATTGGGCTTTCATTTGGTGCTAAATGGTAATTGATATCTCCTGATTTTTGTTTATTTTTTTATTATTATCAAAGAAAAACTGGCTCAAAAAAGTAAAAAAAAAAACATTTTTTTTTTTAAATATAACTGTATATTTCTTGCTACTACCATAACCTACCTCCAAAGAACAACCCAAAATAAATTATTCTGCTCCTGACAATTGCAGCGATAACACATATGTATATTATTTGTTGTATGTACCTGTAGTACAGCTGAGAAACAACAGTGCACATTTTGCTTTTTTTTTTAATCCTACCTAAAAGACACTGACACTGATAATAAGAAAAATAAAAAATTCTGGTCCAAAAAAAATACTGACCCTGACCTTGAGCTTTGACCCTGACCATGACCCAAACACTAACCCTGGCCCTGACCTAGATCAAACCCTATTTGAATCCAGTTTTTTTTTTCTCTGCTTTTAAATACACATTTATAATGTAAAAATGTAAACCAATACATTGTTATATTTTTAAGAAAAGTTATCTGTGTAAATGAGGCCTAAAGAAAGTCCAACCATTTCTTCTATTTGAAAAATCCATACAGTAGATGGCGCCACAGCATGGCAGAAAATCCGGGAAAAAAAAAGTCAGCCTATCTTTCTGACTCTAGTTATTGTGGATATTCGGAGCACAGAGTGGGGTACAGAAAAGGGGACCCAAAAAAATGGGGAGAACTGTGAAGCTGACCCGGCGCGCCTAATTATAAAGCACACATAATGAAGGGACACTTCATTATGTATAAACTGCTCGGGTAAGTAACAATGTAACTATTTGGCATATAAATGGTTGTTCTTAAAACCCCTTTCACACTGGAGGCGTTTTTCAGGCGCTTTAGCGCTACAAATAGCGCCCGTAAGGCACCTGAAAAAAGTCTCATCTGCAGTCCCAGTGTGAAAGCCTGAGTGCTCTCACACTGGGGCGCTGCGCTGGCAGGATGTTAAGCGCACTTTCACACAGGAGGCGTTGGTGGTAAAGAGACGCTATTTTTTGCGGCGCTTTACCGTTGTTTTAGTGGCACTTTTCGGCTGCTAACGGGATGCTTTTAACCCCCCGCTAGCTACCAAAAAAGGGTTAAAAGCACCCCACAAAGCACCGCTGCCGAATCGCTTTGCCTGTGCTTTGGCAGGTGATTTGAATGGCAGGAGAATTTCAAGAGCGTTGTATTCACCGCTCCCGCAACTCCCCAAAGGCACTCGGGCACTCACACTGGGGTGGCAAGGGAGGCGTTTTTCAGGAGCTTTACAGGTGCTATTTTGAGCCCTTTAGTGCCTGAAAAACGCCTCAGTGTGAAAGTAGCCTAAAAAAAGTCCTGCAAGCAGCATCTTTGGAGCGCTTTAGGAGTGGTGTATACACCACTCCTAAAGTGCAATTGCCTATTGAAATGCAATGGGCAGCACCACCAAAACACCTCAACAGCGTCGCTTTTAACCCTTTATTTGGCCACTAGCGGGGGTTAAAAAATGTTAAAAAATGGCATAGTGCCTGTGGTCAGTAGGAGGAATAGTGCCTCATAATTGGTGTCGGTGGAAGAAGTCGTTGGGGTCAGTGGGAGGAAAAGTGCCCCATTATTGGTATCAGTGGGAGGAATAGTGTCCCATCGTTGATGTCAGTGGGAGGAATAGTGCCCCTTCATTGGTATCAGTGGGAGGAATAGTGCCCCATCATTGGTATCAGTGGGAGGAATAGTGCCCCATCATTGGTATCAGTGGGAGGAATAGTGCCCCATTATTGGTATCAGTGGGAGGAATAGTACCCCATCGTTGATGTCAGTGGGAGGAATAGTGCCCCATCATTGGTGTCAGTGGGAGGAATAGTGCCCCATCATTGGTATCAGTGGGAGGAATAGTGCCCCATCATTGGTATCAGTGGGAGGAATAGTGCCCCATCATTGGTATCAGTGGGAGGAATAGTGCCCCATCATTGGTATCAGTGGGAGGAATAGTGCCCCATCGTTGATGTCAGTGGAAGGAATAGTGCCTCATTATTGATACTACTGGGAGGAATAGTGCCCGATCATTGGTGTCACTGGGAGGAATAATGCTGTATCAGTGCCAGTGGAAGGCATCATGTCCCATCATTGGTATCAGTGGAAGGAACAGTGCCCCAAGGACCACTGTTTGAATACATCTGGTTTCAGGGCTGGATTAACGTAGGGGCTATTGGAGCTGCAGGGTTGGACTGACCAGTTGGGCACTGCCATTGCCCTACTGATGCCGCCCACTGCCAAACCCAGCCCCGAATTCATTTTGAAAAAAATAAAAATGAAATTGTAAAAAAATATTTAAAAATTAAATAAAAATATTAAAAAAACTGCTGACGACATCCACTGATCTACTGACACTGCCCACTGTCCCCCTCTGCCTGCCCCTCCCCCACCCCCAAAAAAACATTGTGGAAAAAAAAAGTTCAATTGTAAAAAAAAAAAATGAAAAAAAAAATGTAAACAATAAAAGATTGCAATAAATAATTAAAAAAATAAAAAAAATGTAAAATAAGTATAAAGAAAATTTTGGCTCATTCACACGGGTTCTCTGGCACATACTTTAAATACTTAATTTAATACTTAATACTTGCACATACTTAAAAAAATTAATTAAAAATACTTAATTTGTTATAAAAAAAAAAAAATTTTGCGTTTAATTTTATTTATTAACCATAAAAAACAGCCCTCCACAATCCTCAGCACCAGGTCCATGATGCTCATAACCCGGCCCTGTCTGGTTTAGATGAAAGAAAAAAAAAGAATTACTGGAAGTAGGATGTCAGAGAATATATTTTTGTACGTTGTTATCTATTTAACAACAAAACAATGTTATCTGTGTAGAGTGATTAGCAGAGTTTGCTGCTCTGCCGTTTGTCAAAAGTCCTGGAGCAATATCTGCAAAACATACATCAGATTCTGAATGATGATGTCCGTCACAAAAGCTCCACCCTTTTTGTAGGTGATAGTCCCCATTCACACTGGAATGTTTTTGAGGGACTTTGGAGGTTTTTTTTTTTGTGCGTTTGTACACAGCTTTTTTGGAAGTTTTCATCCTTGGAAATCTAGTTACTAGGAGGAAGAGAGGCAAGAAATTGCACAAAAAACACGCATTACATGCGTTCTTTAGGCATCTTTTGGGCACTCCCGTGAAAAAAGCCGATAAGGGGCAAAAATGTGTGACTCTGCCCTTAAGAAGCTCATGCACTTTCATGAGGAACGAGCAACAGGCGTCAAGCGACTCGACAATCAGGTGGGAACAGGCACTATTGAATATAATGGCAATCTTGGTGTTGAGCATTGAAGCACTTTGGGAAATGCTTCAAAACGTTCTGGTGTGAATCGGACTTTAAATCAGACCTTTAGTAATTTTTTTCATCTTTCCATATGTTACATTTTCTGCCCTTGTTGTTTTAACTTTGGATAGTAAAACATTTTTTTTTTCCTGCCAGTAAATCCCTTATACAGCCCACTTCCTGTTTCTTGTCTGGTCATTAGCCTAGGCTTATGACATCATAATGTCATTAGCCTAGGCTTATGACATTGTGAGAGTCTGCCAGGAAGGGAGGGGTGAGTTATAAGAGGGCCAATGAGAGCTGCAGAGCTGGAGATGTGCCTCTGTGTAAATCCAGGAAGTGAACAGGCAGCAGCTTCAGCTGGCTGCAGCCAGACTCAGTGGAGGGAGATTTCTGCAGCATATTTGGCAATTGCATAATCACAGTATATATAAAATAATATATTATATATATTTTATATAATCATGTTATATATAAAATAATATGCAAAGTGGTTGGAGGGAAGCTTCAGAATGGCAAAGATGTTTTTATTACTAATTATGTGAGCAGACTGCAGTTCCTCTTTAACATAAACTGACAGTAGGATGTGGTGTTGGGGGCAGCATGGTGTCTACTGTAGGAATACTTTGTATCTGTACAGACCACCAAAAAAAAAAAAAAAAAAAGAAGAGAGGTGCTTTAGGTTTCTAAAAAAAGCCTTTACCCAACACGTTTCCTCTAACTAATTAGTATCCCCTCACTCCTTTCCTCCCACTCATCAGCATCCCCTTACTTCTTTCTTCTTAATCCTCCTCACCCGCTTCCATCTACAGTAGGGTCACTAGATGTTGATTTCTCAAGCATTCAGATTGCCATAGCCACCGCATCCTTCAACATCATCTAAAGAGAAGGAAGGCTGGCCAAAAATGGTTTGGATTGGGATTTAAAATAAACGTTATTCTCGCTGACCACTAATGTAAGCAAAATTCTTTCTGCTGACCACCAATGTAAAGGACATTATTCTCTCTGACCAACAATGTGAGGAACATTCTTTCTGCTGATCACCAATGTAAGGAACATTCTTCCCACTGATCATCAATGTAAGGAACATTCTTCCCACTGATCACCAATGTAAGGAACATTCTTCTCACTGATCACCAATGTAAGGAACATTCTTCTCACTGATCACCAATGTAAGGAACATTCTTCTCACTGATCACCAATGTAAGGAACATTCTTCTCACTGATCACCAATGTAAGGAACATTCTTCCCACTGATCACCAATGTAAGGAACATTCTTCCCACTGATCACCAATGTAAGGAACATTCTTCTCACTGATCACCAATGTAAGGAACATTCTTCTCACTGATCACCAATGTAAGGAACATTCTTCTCACTGATCACCAATGTAAGGAACATTCTTCCCACTGATCACCAATGTAAGGAACATTCTTCTCACTGATCACCAATGTAAGGAACATTCTTCCCACTGACCACCAATGTAAGGAACATTCTTCCCACTGATCACCAATGTAAGGAACATTCTTCTCACTGATCACCAATGTAAGGAACATTCTTCTCACTGATCACCAATGTAAGGGACATTCTTCTCACTGATCACCAATGTAAGGAACATTCTTCTCACTGATCACCAATGTAAGGAACATTCTTCCCACTGATCACCAATGTAAGGAACATTCTTCTCACTGATCACCAATGTAAGGAACATTCTTCCCACTGACCACCAATGTAAGGAACATTCTTCCCACTGATCACCAATGTAAGGAACATTCTTCTCACTGATCACCAATGTAAGGAACATTCTTCTCACTGATCACCAATGTAAGGAACATTCTTCTCACTGATCACCAATGTAAGGAACATTCTTCTCACTGATCACCAATGTAAGGAACATTCTTCCCACTGATCACCAATGTAAGGAACATTCTTCTCACTGATCACCAATGTAAGGAGCATTCTTCTCACTGATCACCAATGTAAGGAACATTCTTTCTGCTGAAAACCAATGTAAGGAGCATTCTTTCCGCTGACCACTAATGTAAGGAACATTCATTCTGCTGATGAGCAATGTAAGGAACATTCTTTCTGCTGATAGTTCTTTCCGCCAAAGTGTACAGATATCAGTGTTGTATATAAGGAATAGCTCTCAGTATACAGATATCAGTGTTAGGGATTACACACTGACTTGCTGCTGCACACAAGGCAGGTCGGGTGACTATCTCCGACATGACTCCACTCTGTCTTCACTCTGCAGCCTCTAGCTCTCTCACTGGCTTTCCCCCGTGGCATGGAGGTATCCTGTGGCCCCACCCCACCGCTGATTTCCCCAGGAGGAGAGGTGGCCAGAGCACCTGTTACTGCTATCATCCTTATAGCTCCATGATCGCTTGTAATCCCAGCCATCACCTGACTCCTCTCATAGCCTTATCAACTGCAGGCAGGAAAGCCATAGCTCACTGCCTCCGCGGTGCATAAATTTCCCCTATCCTGCATGATAAGCTGTGGGCACATCCAGGGGCAGACTGAGCCGTTCATGGGGCCCCCCTGACCCCGGGCCCTCGGTCTGTGCCCGAATGCCCGAATTGTCAGTCTGCCCCTGGGTGTGGATAATAGTGAAATGCGAAGCACACCACATCAAATTTTATGTGTGATCAAATTGTGCTAACAATAGGAGGGGCATAAAGCTGGGCCCAGGGAATCCCTTGGTCCATTACTCAGCGAAACTAAACAAATCTCTTTATTTAATTTTTTTCCAAGGGGGGAGAGAGGTGTGTCTTCTCCCAGCTGTGACCAAGGTTATTTATGACGTCACATGCCGATATAACGTGGTCTTCCCATTACCTCTCCTATCGGCTTGTGCAGACTTTGTTTCTGGAGGTAAAGATTTGGATCATTTTGCTTGCGACGGTGACCTGCAGTGCACACCTGGGCCTGCACTCTTGACCCAGAGTAAAGTAGGCTCCGGTGTTACCAAACCATATACTTATGCCCCTCCCACTATTAGCACAATTTGATCACACCCAAATATCAAATGTGGCTTCACATTCCACTATTATTCACACCCCCATCTCTGTCCCACCACCAATAAAAGTGGGCATGCTTTAAAGGGTGCCCCCAGATTTAATTCTGAAGATATGGCCACCTTAATCTACAATTCTCTTTACAATGGTCTAGAGATGACTAAGAGCATGAATAAAACAGGGAAAAAAATATACCGTGAAATCCTAATCATTTGTGGCCAGCTTTCCTTCCATTTAGATGATGTTGAAGGGCGACGTGGCTCTGGCAAGCTGAATGTTTGTTCTGTGTATGGTCAAGGCTGGGGTTTGCCTAAACTCATAACATTCCAGTATCATTTTGTACTTGGCAGTGTGGGCAAAGCTGAGTAATAGATAAAAACATGAGTTACTGGTTGTGAAAACAAAAAACCCTCACAGTTCACCCATCAAATATGTCAAGATAAATAAAAAGTATATAATGAAAAAGAAGTACGTCAAGATTCTGTCAGCTGGCTTGAACTTGTGTTTCCTAATTTCGTTAAAGTGCTCATAAAAGCCATTGTTTGTCAAGTGCCCCCTCTTTATTTGTCTAATTATCTAATTACCTATTCACATTGACCAATTGTGTGCAAATGTTTTTCGAACTCTTGTATTTGAAAATAACTAAAGCACTGATTGATATCCATATTATATACAATGCAAAAAACTTGAAGAAAACCTAAGGACATTTTTCTTTTGTTTTGGATAGAGTGGTTAGAGTATAGAACCGCTGTCAGGTTTTATTGGTGTCTGGGTCGCTGTGTCACAGTCCAGGATCAGGCTCAGAGACCAGTAACTATAGCAGTAGAGAGGCTCCCACTGACCAGCTGGATAAATACAGAAGCAGGTCACCCTTCAGATAACATGGGCCTACCTGAGGTGCAGAGCACTAACCAGAGCTCCTGATGGTGGAGATGGATTTTGTTGCGTGTTGGTACCAGCACCTCAGGATCGCCCCACCAGGAGGTGAGAAAGCCAGAGTCCAGTAGCAGATAAACAGGTAGAGATCAAGCAGAAACATAGTCAGTAAACGAGCCAAAGATTGGTAACTAGTGATTGCAGGTTGGAATCAAGCAGAAGCGTAGTCCAGAAATAATCCAAGGGTCAGTAAGGAGTAATAGCGAAGTTTTGGATGGCAGCAGAAGTTTCAAGAGCAAGATACTGGCTGCAGAGAGCACAATAATCTGGCAAAAAGGAAGTACAAAGGTATGATAGGAAGTTTGTGGGAGGAGCAAAGGGTTCAGGATAAGATCATTCAAGGAATTGTCCGGGGAGCTGTCCAGCATCCCAGGTGGCTCATCTAGAAGAGACACCGTCAGACACAGCAGAGGTTACAGGTTCAGACTTGGATACTGACACCCCGTTCAAGAGATTCACCTTCTCTAATGCCGCGTACACACGGGCGGACTGTATAGCGTACTTAGTCCATCGAAACACATTTCAGCGGACAGTCCGCTCGTGTGTGGGCTTCAGCGGACTTTTTCAGCGTGCAGTCCGGCGTACTAAGAATTTCGGATTTTTCGAAATTCTGTCCGTCGTACTTTGGTTTCAGCGGACAATCCGCTCGTCAGTATGCTAGTTCGACGGACTAAGAATGGCGCATGCCCAGAAAGGATTTACACGGCGGAAGGGTGCTTTGCTGTGTATTGGACTTCCTATTTCTAGTCCCGTCGTATGTGCTGTACACGTCATCGTGCAAGCTTTCGTCGGACTGTTTGGGTATCCGTGTGTGGTCAAGTCCGTTCAGTGGAAAGTATGACGGACTGTCCGTCGGATTGTATGACGGACTAAGTACGCCATACAGTCCGCTCGTGTGTACGAGGCATTACTCTCCTGATCGTCAGTTTCACCAGACAAGAAAATGGGGGTAAATCTATATACTGTTTTGATGATTTTATTATACGAAGTACAAGAAGCCACTGAACCCATCAGAAGTACACACTGGTGTACATTTACTATAGCTTCTAAGTGTCCCATATATGGATCCAAATCACTTTGTATCTCTTTCCTCCTCAGTAGACCTTTGTTTGCCTTGTCTATACATAGGGACTGCATTGACCAACACAGCCCAATGCACGTGGTTCCATTGGAACGTATTGTGCTCCCCTTGAGCTCCGGTAGACAGCAGTCTCCGCTTTCCTTACATTGGTGCTTACCGTTGCAGTGAATGAAAAATATACTTTAGAATAGCTTTTAGATGTTAAATGGTTTGATTTATTTTTTCTTGCTTGCTTTTTCCTTGTGTTGTCCATCTCTTTTCTCTTTTAGTGTTTTCATTTTTCTTATATAAAATGTTGAACAAGTCATAATTATGGGGGCTACAGTCAGGGAGCACAAATGTGGAAGTATTGTTTTGTAAAGAGGCTGTGACAGCCCCCTTGATAGCGTCCTATTGGACAAAATGCGTCGGCCAGAGATTTTGGTGCTGACGTCACGCCACTGCACAATTCTGGGTCGGCAGCGGCTCATGATGTGAATTTTATAGATTCTCTGTCCTTCATTTGTTATATGTTCCTTTTTATTAAAAATACTACACTATTTTTTCTGGCTTGTGGTGAGCTTTTGTTCATCCATAGTCGGAGGGTTTAAGAGGGGATATCCTTGGAGCTTTTATGCTGCAGTGACCCTCATGCTGTTGTGGGCATTTATGCTGTGATGGCAGCTACTAATTTTGGTTTTGCATTTCAAAGGTTTGCATTTCATTCAATGGTAGTGGGAGATCACTGAAGCACTTCTAATGCCGCGTACACGTGACCAGACTTTCCGGCAGAAAAGGTCAGACGGAATCATTCCGTTGGATATTCCGATCGTTTTTCTGACGTACCTAGAAATAGAACATGCTTTAAATCTTTCCGATGGAATAAATTTCTATCGGGAAAACCGCTCGTCTGTATGCTGGTCCGACGGACCAAATACGACGCAAGGGCAGCTACTAGCTATTGAACTTCCTTTTCTAGTCCCGTCGTATGTCATCACATTCAAAACAAAAGGAATTTGGCCTGTTCGTGTGTGGGCAAGTCCGTTCGGTCGAAACTCAGTTGGAACTCCGTCGGGAAGACCGTCTGACCTTTTCTGCCAGAAAGTCCGATCGTGTGTACGAGGCATAAGAAGAACTACTTCATGAGCCCTGGTGCTGTTATTTTGCAATTTTCAGATTAGTGGTTTACATTTACCGTATATACTCGAGTATAGGCCGACCCGAATATAAGCCGAGGCCCCCAATTTACCCCCAAAAAAACTGGCAAACTTATTGACTCGTGTATAAGCCGAGGGTGAGACATGCCTGTCCATCCCTGTGTGTGTGTCCGTCCATCCCTGTGTGTCCGTCCATCCCTGTGTGTCCGTCCATCCCTGTGTGTCCGTCCATCCATCCATCCATCCCTGTGTGTGTGTGTGTCCATCCATCCATCCATCCCTGTGTGTGTGTGTCTCCATCCATCCATCCATCCCTGTGTGTGTGTGTCTCCATCCATCCATCCCTGTGTGTGTGTGTCTCCATCCATCCATCCCTGTGTGTGTGTGTCTCCATCCATCCATGTGTGTGTGTGTGTGTGTGTGTGTGTGTGTGTGTGTGTGTGTGTGTGTGTGTGTGTGTCCAGCCTACCTGTGTCCCGAGCCTTTGTCCCGAGCCTCCGTCCCGTGCCGCCTTGCCTCCTTGCCTCCGTCCCGTGCCGTGCCTTGCCGCCGTGCCTTGCCTCCGTCCCGTGTCGTGCCTTGCCTTGCCTCCGTCCCGTCCCGTCCCGTGCCGTGCCTTGCCTTGCCTTGCCTCCGTCCCGTGCCCTCTTCGGCGGCCATTGTAAAATTCAAAAGCCTCCGCCTTCGCCTGTGATAGGCGGAACACTGAATTTCCCAGCAGCCTGTGTTCCGCCTATCACGGACATCGTATCATCCTCGTCCGTAGTACGAGGATGATACGATGTCCGTGATAGGCGGAACACAGGCTGCTGGGAAATTCAGTGTTCCGCCTATCACAGGCGAAGGCGGAGCCGGAGGCGCGGCTTTTGAATGATAGAATGGCCGCTGTCTGTCTGCTCGACACGCTGATCGAGCGGGCAGACAGCGATGACTCGAGTATAAGCCGAGGGGGGCACTTTCAGCCTCAAAAAAGAGGCTGAAAATCTCGGCTTATACTCGAGTATATACGGTACTTTATTTAAGGTGCTGCACTTTTGTTCTGTAATGACCTTGATCACTAGCAGTCTTGTGTAATGTGTCTCCAATCTATGACTCTGAATAAAGAAGCTTGGTTTGTTGTTTAGGTTCCTATATCCAAGTCCATAGGCTCATACTGTGGGTGCTGGCTCAGTCTAAGCCCTTGTACACACGGTCGGACATTCCGACAACCAAATCCGTGGGATTTTGTCCGATGGATTTTGTCTGAAACTGTTGCATACACACAGTTGGACAAAGTTGTCAGAAAATCTGATCGTACTTAACGTGATGACGTTATTTCGTTAGGACGGGACTACGTTCAGGCTAGTAGCCAATAGCTTTGGTTTAGGAATTTGATCTGAGCATGCGTGGCACTTTGTCCGATCGGAATTCTCTACACATGATCGGACAAAGTCCGATCGGATCATGTTGTCGGAAAATTTTATAGACAAGTTGGAAAACTTGGTCCGTCGGATACTCCGATGGAAACAGTCTGATGGAGCCCACACACAGTCGGATTATCCGACAACGCGGTCCGATCGGACACCTTCCGTCGGAATGTCCGACCGTGTGTACAAGGGCTAAAGAGCTTGCCATGGCTTTGTGTATTCAACAGGATGAAAAAAATAGGGATCACTGCAATGCAAATAAGCAAAGCCAGTAACCATGCAAGTAGAAGCAGCCTTAGTGTAAGTCCATCCACGTTACGCTTCCAGCTTTTTACACCCTCACCCCCAGGGCTTAGTCAATCCACGATGGATTTGGTTGTCGGAATGTTCGACCGTGTGTACAAGGGCTTAGACTGAGCCAGCACCCACAGTATGAGCCTATGGACTTGGATATAGGAGCCTTAACAACAAACCAAGTTTCTTTATTCAGAGTCATGGATTGGAGACACATTACACAAGACTGCTAGTGATCAAGGTCATTACAGAACAAAAGTGCAGCACCTTAATTAAAGTAAATGTAAACCACTAATGTGAAAATTGCAAAATAACAGCACCAGGGCTCATGAAGTAGTTCTTCTTATGCCTCATACACACGACCGGACTTTCTGCACACAGGACACACAGATTCCGAAAATAGCCAAAGATGAACGGCGCCTGCGCCGTGAGTCCAGGTTCTAGCCCCACCATCCAAGTGGACATAGAGGTGGAATAAAGAGACCCGAGCGCAGCGAGACCGTGCCCGAAGTGTGGCGAGCAAAGCAAGCCCACAAGGAGCCCTCTAATATTTGCAGCCCTATGTCCACTTGGATGGTGGGGCTAGCACCTCCACTCACGGCGCAGGCGCCGTTCATCTTCGGAGATTTTCCGAATCTCCTTCTGCTCCGTACTGCGCAAGCGCTGCGCCTGCGCAGTACGGGGCGGACACTAGCCAATGGATGGATGCTATATGGCAGAACACCGGTTCACAAGGGCCTCAGGGGCACCACCTCCCCCAAAGTTGTGACCAATAGGACCGCGATTAAAAGAACAATATTTTTTAAAATAAATGATAATATGACTAACATTTCTTACCAACGTAAAGTTAAAAAATGTTAGAACGATTTTTTTTAAATAAATGATAATATGGCTAACATTTTTTTAACTTTACATTGTTAAAAAATGTTGGTCATATTATAATTTATTTAAAAATAAATCGTTCTATGTGTGTGCAGTGCACTGTGTGGGGCGCCGGACTAATAGAAGTCTGTTAGGTCCTTCGATGTTAAACAAGCACGTGATTAGAACCTGAGGCTCTAATTGGCTTGTTTAATAGAATTTGCCATTGCGTCACTTCCGGTTTCGCGACCCAACCTGGTATCAAGAGCTGTGACAGCTGAGGATGGGCAGGTAAGGACCTGCAAGGGTTTGCGACCCCCGCCAAATTTTTTTTATCACCAGTCGCCCCTGATGACTATGATTTCTGGCCATCTCCTTGTACGAACCTGCATTCTCTGTAACATTCTAATCACTTATTAATATGTGCGGCCCTGTGGTGATGTAAGGGACCGCACTCAATGCCCCGTATGTCATAAATATGGCCATCGCTGCTCTAAATACTTGTATTTTTTATTTTGAAAATCCAGTATAAAGGAAACATATTGGTGGAAAAAAAGTCCCTTAGGAGTGTAGGCAATCATTTTTAGAATATTATTTTTTTAAGGTTTGTTTAACTGGATGCATGACCTTTGCTTACGTACTTTGTGCTGAAATGATTGTCTCTATAAATAATCTATTCAAAGCAGTGTGGATATAAATATAAATAATTTTTTTTTTTTATTGAATAGTCACGTTTTGTTTGCATTCACTAAGAAAAGGGAGAGGGGAATATTTTTACCATAGTACTCAGGACTTATTGTGCAAATTACAAAACAGTTTTATATATATCAAAAAGACTTTGTTAAACCACATTTGGATACACATTACAATAAAATCACAATGTGAGTACATGTATTGTGCATTGTGTGTTGTTTGGTCACCATGACTTTAAGTGATTCACCATTTCCGACTCAGTTTCTGCACTCAAGTGTGGTGCTCGAGTTTAGGTGTACTTTACTTTACTTTCCTTTTCTCAAGATCTCCTCGAGTAGTCCAGCACTCCATGTATAGAAGAACAGAGAGAGGGCACATGGGCCTAGTGCATTATCTTTCAGTGTCGTTTATTGAAAGTAAGATAGGTCATTATACTCACAAACCAAAGCTCATCAAAATATCCAAATGGAGAACCACCAGGACCGCTATGTATGCTTCTTGTACGCTGGTAAGATGCCACACATGTCTGAAAATGTTGTTGCATATCGAAGGGTGTCCCCTCCTCATCGGAGCTGATACGGGGGCTCTGATGAAGAGGTTACCCCCCTTGAAACTTTCAGAATTTTCAGACCCATGTGGTATCTTTCCAACATATACTAAGTACAGTGTCTTGAAAAAGTATTTATACCCCTTGACATTTTCCAAATTTTGTCATGTTACAACCAAAAAATGTAAATGTATTTTATTGGGATTTTATGTGATAGATCAACACAAAGTGGAACATAATTCTGAAGTGGAAGAAAAATGATAAATGGTTTTCATTTTTTTTTTTTTTTTTTACAAATAAATATGTAAAAAGTGTGGCGTTGATTTGCATTCAGCCCCCCCTGAGTCAATACTTTGTAGATAAAGGAATAGGGTCCAAGGCACTACCTCAAATTATGTAAACTATATCAATAATAGAAGGATCTCTAAAGACAACTGTTCTCCAGGTCCCCCTCAACCAACAAGGAGAGAGGCCCAATAGGTAGGGGGGAGACAAAAACACCCAAAAGATATCCAATTTTTTTATAGAATTATCAGAAATACAAAAGACATGCACCAGGTGCCCCCCTGGACTAAGTTAGGAATTGGATATCTGTTGGGTGTTTTTGTCTCCCCCCTTCCTAGTGGGCCTCTCTTCTTGTTGGTTGAGAGGGCCCTGGAGAACAGTTGTCTTTAGAGATCCTTCTATTATTAATATAGTTTACATAATTTGAGGTAGCGCCTTGGACCCTATTCTTTTATATACAATTTGTACATCATCAGCCCTTTAGGGGGCTGTCGATTTCTAGGGCGGCAGCAACCGGTTTTAAACCTAAGCGCGGCCATATATAATAATTTTTTCAATACTTCGTAGAACCACCTTTTACTGCAATTACACCTGCAAGTCTTTTTGGGATGTCTCTACCAGATTCGCACATCTAGAGAGGGACATTTTTGCCAATTCTTCTTTGCAAACTAGCTCAAGCTCTGTCAGATTGGATTGAGAGCGTCTGTGAACAGCAATTTTCCAGTCTAGCCACAGATTCTCAATTGGGTTTAGGTCTGGACTTTGACTGGGCCATTCTAATACATGAATATGCTTTGATCCAAACCATTACATTGTAGCTCTGGCTGTATGTTTAGGGTTGTTGTCCTGCTGGAAGAGGAATCTCCGCCCCAGTCTGATGTCTTTTGCAGACTCTTAACAGATTTTCTTCTAAAGCCCCATACACACTATCAGATTTTCTGCTGATTTTTGTCCTCAGATTTACCAAAACCATGTAGTGCAAGGGCCTGCCTGATTGCATAAACATTGAAGCTCCTAAGGTTTGACCTCATATTATATGGTTTTGGTAAATTTGAAGACATAAATCATCAGAAAATCTGATAGTGTGTATGGGGCTTAAGATTGCCCTGTATTTGGCTCCATCCAACTTCCCATCAACTCTGACCAGCTTCCCTGTCCCTGCTGAAGAAAAGTATCCTCACAACATGAAGCTGCCACCACCATGTTTTACTGTGGGGATGGTGTGTTCAGGGTGATGTGCAGTGTTAGTTTTCTGCCACACATAGCGTTTTGCTTTTAGGCCAAAAAGTTACATTTTGGTCTCATCTGACCAGAGCACCTTCTTCCACAAGGTTGCTATGTCCCCCACATGGCTTCTCGCAAACAGCATACTGGACTTCTTATGTCTTTCTTTCAACATTGTTTTTCTTCTTGCCGCTCTTCCATAAAGGTCAGATTTGTGCAGTACACGACTAATAGTTGTCCTGTGGACAGATTCTCCCACCTGAGCTGTGGATCTCTGCAGCTCCTCCAGAGTTACCATGGACCTCTTGGCTGCTTTTCTAATTAATGCTTTCCTTGCCTGGCCTGTCAGTTTAGGTGGACGGCCATGTCTTGGTGGGTTTGCAGTCATGCCATACTCTTTCCATTTTCAGATGATGGATTGAACAGAGATCTGTGAGATGTTGAAAGCTTGGGATATTTTTTTATAACCTAACCCTGCTTTATACTTCTCCACAACTTTATCCCTGACCTGTCTGGTGTGTTCCTTGGCATTTATGCTATTTGTTCACTAAGGTTCTCTAACAAACCTCCGAGGGCTTCACAGAACAACTGTATTTATTCAGAGATTAAATGACACGCAGGTGGAATCGATTTACTAATTAAGTGACTTCTGAAGGCAATTGGTTCCACTAGATTTTAGTTAGGATTATCAGAGTAAAGGGGGCTGAATACAAATGCACGCCACACTTTTTTCAGATATTTATTTGTAAAAGATTTTGAAAACCATTTATCATTTTCCTTCGACTTCACAATTATGTGCCACTTTGTGTTGGTCTATCCCATAAAATCCCATTAAAATACATTTACGTGTCAAGCGTGTGTGGCGGTGTCAGGGAAATGGCTGAAGAAGGACTGGCCATTCCGCCCAAGACAATCATGGCCGCCATGGTGCACAATGTGACTAATGTGGGTGGCACTTTATCATTGTAACCTGAACAGATCGCCTGACTTACTTCATGGTCTATTTAAGCCTGCTGTGGAGCTGCTCATTGCTGGATTATGTTCAGCTTCCCCTTGATCCTGTGTTCCTGTGTATCCTGATTGAACTTCTGTTATTGACCCGGCTTGCTCTGACCTGTGATCCTGATCTCCTGATTTACCCTTGGCCTGTACTTCTGACTGCTCTCTGGCTTGCTCCACCATGTCTGACCTTGGTTTGGCTTATCGACTCTGCTACAGGTCCGTCTTCCTTTGTATTCCCCCGGCTATTCAATCTCATCAACTGAACTGATCTTACCGTGTATGACCCTGGCCTGGCTCTCGTTTCTGTCTCCGGTTTGCGACTCTGTCAAGCTTATCTGGTACTCCGCAAGCACACCAGCTTTACAGTTCATCCAACCTGTTACTGCTACATCACAATGACCAGCTCATCTCATCTCAGTACCTTGTAAACCGTGCTTCTGGGCACTGTTCTCCCTCTACCACTTTCAGGGAAGTGCTACACTTAGCCACAAGGGGAGCCCTCTCAGCATCTCGGCCTCACACCTGGTATGTGACAGCATAATCCAGCCAACATGTCAGAGGATGATGGAGGTGCTTCCCCTCTGGAGGTTTTGTACCAACAGGTCACTGCTCTCACTCAAAGTTTTCAGGAACAAATGTGGACAAATGGGAATCCTGCCTATAATGGAATGGTAGCACTCACTCATATATTATGAGGGCTGTAATCAGGATTACTAATAAAGACCAAAAAAACAAACAAAGTAGATATAAATACACACCCTAAAGAGTTAAACTACAATTATTTAAATTTGCTGAAAAAAAGCAAAAAATACAAAAGGGACCAATAGTATCCCTAAATCCCTAATAAAAAAACCCAGATGGAGAATCCCTAGTGTAGGGCATAAATCTCTGATGGTTACAAAATTCCCCAATATTTGGGGAGTTTTAGTAAATTACTCCTCACAACATAATGAAGGGGAGATAAATCATGCAGTGGGTGAATCCCTCCCTCCCCCGACAAAATACACCCCCTACACGCAGGGCCGGATTAAGAGCATCATCTGCTTGGTGCTGAGGATTTTGGTGGGCCTTTTACTGGGCACCCTTCTGCTTTCCAAGAGCCTGTGCTGGCATGTGCCCAAACTCAAAAGTGCGCAGCCGCACAGGCATAACACTAGGGAAGTCTGGCATTTGATTTGCCAAGTTTCTGTAAGGGCCGTGCATTGGCGTGCACTCTGAGCTGAGAGTGCAGCTGTGCAGGCCTAACACTATGGAATCCCCAGGCTTCTGTAAGAGCCCTGCATTGGCGTGCCCCAGGCTTCTGTTAGGACTGCTCATGCAGTGCCCATTATCAATCCCACCACCCTGCCCAGGTGGTGCATGTGGAATGCAGGGCCCGTCAGGGGAGATCTCTTCCCACTGACCCATTACTTTCCATGTCCTTTTTGGGTGGCTGGGCCTATATTAAGGTAGGGACCTGGAACTGCAGCTCCAATAGCCCCTACGTTAATCCAGCCCTGCCTACACGCACCTATTAGGTCCCCCAAGCTACATAGGGCGAGGTCCGAAGTGGATCATTTCTGAAGAGAACAGTGTGATTCCGTAACCACAGAAATGATTCACACTATTCCACTTTTGAAATGATGCAGAGACTAAACATGATATGCATGAACAGTTCCCACAGTTGGTAAAACAGTCAGTCAGGGACATATATCATCATAAAAAGAAGGCGTACAAAAATAATAGTCCAAAAAGGGAAAAAAGGGAAGAAAAAAAAAACAGTTTTCCTCAAGATCGTAAAAAATGTGTCCTTAGATATACAGAAAATCCTGCTGTGTTATCTTTGATGGTAGTATGTAGATCAGGGTTTCTCAACCAGGGTTCCATTCAGAGGTTGCTAGGGGTTCCTTGAGCAATGAGCAATTTCTGCCCCTCAGATAAGTTCTCATTGATATCATTGATCTTTTTTATTTTTTTTATTTTTATTTTTTTTATTAAGTTTTACCAAAACGAATAAAGAGTAATTATGCATAACAATATGTACTGAGCACAAAAGTTTGTTGAATATAACAAGAACATTTAAGAACAGGGAATTATGGTCCAATGATGCAGTGCACAGACGTGGACTATATAATTTATCAACAGGACCATTTACGTACAGTTCACAGAAAGGAAGAAACAAATAGCATCAGGCAAAAAGCCAGCGCATGATAACACTTTATAAAAGGCACATGGTTAATGATGGAAATCTCCATAGGAGTAAAGAACATCCCATATTATCATAGATAAGGGGTGAGTGAGATAGAGACGGGAGTAGTACAGGAGGGGTGGGAGCCCGCTAGTAGCTATTGGGGGATGAGTGACCCATATTCCGACCGATCCCAGGGTTCCCAGATTTTATTGAACTGGGGGACGGAGTCATACACAGTGGCCATTAAGTATTCCATTCTCCGTATTCCCACTATCAGTTGCAGGAATCTGGGCCAAGGAGGCCCATAAGACAATCAACACAGCAGGATAAGTCTCTTTGCAACTAGCAGAATTTAAGAGGTCAGCTGGTTGGCTCTTTTTGTTAAACCTGAAACGGGAAGTCCCAGCAGGTAATTTAAGGGATCCACCGGGAGGGGCTCCCCCACCACTTTCTTCACCAATGCTCCCACCTCACTCCAAAAGGGCCATATCAGGAAGCATTGACAAAATATATGAAATAACGAGTTTCAGCTCCGCATCGCCAACAACGCGGCGAGACTGAAGGATCGTATTTGTGAATGATATCGGGGGTTTTATACCAAAACATGAGGATTTTTATAGATGTTTCCCTTTGAGTAACACACTTGGAGGACTTAAAGATGGAGGTCCAAATTCTATCCCACATCTGAACCGTGATAGGTTTGCCTAACAAATGGGCCCATTTGCTCATGTACAGATGCATAGTCTCAGTTAAGGGAGTCGACCCATGGAGTATTTGGTGAATGGAGGAAATTAGATGTAACTGGTGGGGACCTTGGGCACAAAGGTGTTTAAAGGAAGTGGGTTTGTCTAGTGTTAGAGATGGAGATTTGGAGTGAAAGAAGTGCCTGACCTGTAGGTAAAAATAAAACCTATGATTGGGTATATCAAATTTATCACGTAACGTCTCAAAAGCATAAAGCTTCCATGTAATGGGATGCACCAGGTTTCGGAGCTGAAAAAGGGGGGGATTAAGCCACGCAGAGACCCTGCCCAGGGACAAACTATCTGGTATAGTTGGGTTATACAGCACATTCGTGGGGGGGGGGGGGGGGGGGGCAGGCTGAGGCGAGAGAGTATCTCTTTTGACATTTCTGCCAAATGTCCAAAGTAAAGGACATTGGAGCCGTGTACTAGCACTTAAAAGGGGGATCCAGGGAGGGCAGGGAACCCCAGAGTAAGGAGCATGGAGGGGTCGGGTATAGAACCCCCTTCTCAATGGCCGCCCACTGCCTAGTTGCATGTAAGGAGGACCATGTAGTAATAGCTCTCAGGTGTGTAGCATGATAGTACTTAACAACATCCGGAGCACCCAAACCACCCCTGGATCTGGGCACGAATAACACCGAGCGCGCTAGACGGTGGGATTTGCCAGCCCATATACATTTTAGAATACCTCTAAAGTACTTTGAGTTGTGAGGACGGGATGGCAATGGGCAGCGTTTCAAAGTGGTAAAGTAATCTGGGTAAAACTGACATTTTTAAGACATTAATCCTTCCCAACAGGGACAGGGCATACTTTGTCCATGACAGCAGGGATCTATTTATATCCTGAACTAGAGGGGGGGGGGGGATTAGCTGAGTATAGATGAGAATAGGAAGGAGTGAGAGAAACACCCAGATATTTAAGGCAGACACTACACCATTTATAGGGATATGTGTCCTTGAGTTGGGAGAGTAGTGCTTCAGTTTTGGAGGTATTAACCTTATAGCCAGATATATCACCAAAGGAGGAGAGTAGCTTATGTAGCGAGGGGAGAGAAATAAGCGGGTTAGTAATAGTGAGTAAGACATCGTCTGCAAAGAGTGATAACTTGTACTCCCCCTGTCGCATCCCCACCCCACGTATGTCTTGGTGAGTTTGAATGGCCTCAGCTAGGGGTTCAAGACATAAAATAAAAAGTAGCGGTGATAAGGGGCACCCCTGCTGAGGGCCATTTGTCATGGGGAAGCGAGGCGGCATTGAGAACGGCATCTGCATCTGGGCCGTGACTGTCGAATACAGGGCTCCCAAAGCGCTTAAAGAAAAACTGTATACTTTTAGTGTACCAAACATATAAGGCCAGCTCAGCCTATCAAAGGCCTTCTGTGCGTCTAAACTTAGAATTAATGCTGAACGTTTAGCTCTATCCAGGAGGTCTATCAGATCAATTGTGCGTCGAGTATTGTCCCTGGTGTGCCTGCTAGGGACAAACCCCACCTGATCTCTGTAGATTCATTTAGGGATAAGGCCGGACAATCTAGAGGCAAGGATTTTAGTGAATGTCTTATAGTCTGAATTTAGAAGGGCTATGGGTCTATAGCTGTCAGGGATAGAAGGGTCCTTACCGGGTTTAGGGATGACTGAAATGTAAGAATGGGAGAAATGCGGGTGGAGGGGGTGTGCCCTTGAGTAGGGAATCAAATATGGTCAGCAAGTGCAGACTTAATATATCAACATAGGTCTTATAATATAAATAGGGAAGACCATCAGGGATTTATGTGAAGGGAGATCCCTTATTATAGCCAAGAGTTCATCTGCTGCCACGGCCTTATTTAAGGTCTCTAAGTCTGATGGCAAGAGTTTTGGGAGTTTTAAGGTGGAAAAAAATGCCTCAAACTTATCTTGAGTGAAATGAAAATAATTCTCCGGAGTCAAGCAGTTATATAGTTTATGGTATAATTTACCAAAAATGTCTGACATCTCACGAGGCCAATGCATCTTGGTTCCGTCCGACGGCAACAGAAGTCAGGAAATTAGTTAAATGGGCGTGGGCGTAGCTTGCTGACCAACATTTTGTGAGGTTTATTGGAAAATTCATAGAATTTTTGCTTTGACCAAAGCAGGGATTTAGCAGCCTTATCAAGTTGTCTCACTTTAAGTTGTTCTCTAAGTGAGGTGACCCTCCGCAATTTTGCCACCATGGGAGTGCACAACAGCCTCCTCTCCACAGTGGTAAGAGCAGAGGTCAAAGACTGTATAAATTAATCTCTATTCCTTTTTAATCTGGAGCTTTCATCGATGCAGGCGACTCGAAAGATGGCCTTGTGCACTTCCCATAGGGTAGAAAAGTCAGAGACCGTCCCTTTATTTAATTGAAAAAATTCTGACAGACCCTTTGCTAAGGTAGAGTGCGAGATTTCAGACTGTAAAAGATGGTTGTTACGCCGCCAATGACAGGATCTAGGGTAAACCTGATTGAGCATGAGGTCCAATGTGATAGGGACATGGTCTAACCAAGTAATAGGCATCACCCATGTGACTCAACCATGTAGGGAATGAGTGGGGCCGAAATAAAAAAGTGATCCAGCCGTGAGTACATCTTGTGAGCTGGGGAATAGAAAGTGAATTGTTTAGCGGAGGGGTGTTTAATCCTCCATGAGTGGAAGAGCTGATGGGCCTTTATGCATCGACGGAAGGAGTTAGCTGGGGACGTGAGCTTCTTAGAGGGTGCGGTAGAGAACAATGTTTGCCTATCTCTAGTGGGGGACATGACCAGATTGAAATCCCCACCAATTATCATAAAAGGCTGTGCTCGGAATTGGGGGGGGATTCAAAAATGCCATTAAGGAAGTCGATCTGATTGGTATTAGGAGCATATAGATTGACAAGGGTTAGGGAGATGTTTACGAATTGGCAGTCTAGGATGAGGAACCTCCCATGGGGGTCAGCATGAGAGCTCCTAACCTTGATGGGGCATGACCTTTTAACCAAGATCTCCACTCCCGCCCTGTCCGTAGAATCAGAGGCAAGGAAGGACATGGGGAAATGCTTGGAGGCGAATTTAAGAGAGCCATCCGCCCTGAATTGGGTTTCTTGTATCATTATCACGTCTGCGCCTGAGGCTCTGAACTCCTTCAGGACCAGCCAGCGTTTACGGATAGAGCCCAAGCCCTTCACATTATATGACATAATCTTTAGAGCCATATGTACGAGTTGAGTAAGAAAGCTTGGGTACGAGGTACAAAATTATAAACAGCAAAAACATAAACAACAATGGGACAGATATCAGTCGGTCTACAGGCATCATCAATTACAATCACTCTTTGATAACTAGAGGAACCTGGGTATACCCTATTAAAATTCGGCCACAGGCTACACCAGTATAGGCTTCGCACTATCAGTCCATGGAACTGATCTATAGAGGTGGACATAATACAGAAAGTAAAATTAAACATAAACAAAAACAAAAATAGGAAAAAAATAAACTGAAGATCTCGAAGACCTGAGGGGTACATATACCTCAGGATACCCAGGATACAAACCTAGGTCAGGGGAGGTCAGGGCCAAATGGCCACCAGATGTTTCTGCATGGGTAAATGGGGAGGTCCAACTGCTCACCTTGTAAACTCGATAACATTCAAAGTAAATTGACAACAGGAAGTCAGTGATAACAAAGAAGACCCATGGGTTGGGTAAGTAGGTCTCTACCCTGAACAAAGGGCAGGGTAGATGTCAAAACTTTATATTGCCAGAACAACAGAATCTTTCTCTTAATTCTGTAAGGAAACTGAAATGCAGGTAGCATTAGGGGATGGGTCATAGAAGAGCCATTCGAGAGTTCAAGGGGGTTGTTTGGAGAGACGTAGATGCTGGGGTGTGGAGGCGTGCATCTCAGGTTTGCCCCTCACGAGGGTCCAGATGCGGCTTGGGGTGTTGGGAATCGAGTGATTCTGGACAGCAGAAGAGTGCAGGTCCTCATCCGGTAGCAAAAAAGACAGCCCAAGGTTTTTTAGAAAAGCTTCGCTCTCATGTAGATCTCGTACGGTATATTGGGCTCCATTTTTGGATACAACAAGTCGAAAGGGAAAACCCCAGTAGTATGGAACCTTATGATGTTGTAAGTGGGAAGTAATTCGGTGCAGGTTCCTTCATTTAGCCAGGGTGATGGGAGAAAGGTCACTGAAAATTTGCAATTTTGCCCCTTCGTAGACAATTTGGGATTTGTTGCATGTGGGGGTGTACCTGAGTACCTGGAATAGTAAAATGGTCGCCGGGACCTGTGGGTAGGCCAAAGCCGCAGTCTGTCCTGAGGATAGTGCCCAAATACTCAGGGCTCTCCTTCTATGTGGTCAGGGCCCTCTCAGACAGCCTAGGGCGAGGCACACTGCCAGTGGCTCGGATATAGGGTCACCCCCCGAAGGTCCCAGGCCTGTGGGGAGCCAGAGACCAGCCCCCCCTTAGGTACTCACTGTGTCCAGGGGATGCAGGTGGGCCTGTACAGTAGGTCGTAGAATGGTGCCGCCCTCCGAAGGCCCCCGAATCTTCCGGCAAACACCCGGGCTGTCCTCTACCACCCAGCCAGCCTCCAAGGCACTGGAGGGTGCTGTGTTCAGAGTGTTGGGGTAGAGGGGATGATCCACCCCCGGACGGAGGGATAGAGTGCAGCAATCCTCCGCTGGGAACAAGACCCCAAGATGGCGCTGGGTGTCCCGCTGTCTCTATCCAGATGCAGGCTTCAGGGACAGGCTCTGGGCAGCTGATAGCGGCCGATAGTCAGACGAGGACGTAGCGGCGTGATTCCAGGCACTAATACCAGTAAAGTGGAGGCTTTCTGAGCGATGTGAGCCAAGGATGGCAGCAGATTGCTCGGTATCTGTGCGGAGCTCAGCTCCCATGCGTCCTTCCCACTGGACATGCGGACACGCCCCCCATTGATCTTTTTTAGCTATCTGTAGGGAGGCAATTCTTCCCAATGACCGCAAGTGTAAGGAGCATTATTCCGACTGACCATCACACTAATATATCATGAGTCATTTTAAGTAGGGGTTCCCTGAGACTGGAAAGTTATTTCAAAGGGTTCCTTCCCCTGTGTTGGAAAGGTTGAGGAAAGCTGATGTAGATGGTTAAAGCAAGAGTAGACACCGGATTGAACTGAATGGATCACTTAGCACTCCAATCCCGAACTGATCAGGTGTATAACACAAATGAGAACAATTTCACATACAACGTCAGTGTAACCTCTGTGCCAGAGTTCCCACAGCATGCAGGTATATCCTCCAGGCAATTAATAATAATAAAATTATATTGCGGTTACTTACTGATAGCTGGTCATACAGAGATCTCTCCAATGTGGGATGAGATTCGCTCGGTCCATCCGTATGCGATAGCCATAAATCTCCGGCTAAAGATAGCTCACCTGTAATTTTTTGTAGTAATTCCTCATCCGATGTAGAACATCAGTGTATATCAGGCTGTTAGTGATCCATGAAAAAATATAGTCCATAGTCACAGTGTTTGTTCTCCATAGTTAATTATCGGTAGGGATTATTCATGCTGGTAATTTCTACGTTTATATATCATCAGGCTCATCAGATTTCCAGTTCGGTTTCTCAGAGCCATCTTGAAGTATAGGCTGGGGTAGGGGTGCAAAAGGTGGGGGTGTCTATCCCAGCATAAAAAGCTAAAAGCTTACATGTTTCATTCCTTGAATAGAGGAACTTCATCAGAGTTTAGGGATTTGTCAGTCGTCACCTGTTTAATTAAGGGGCCACAACACACCTCTAATTGTATAACATTGTGAACAGGTGCTACCCACCCATCAAGCAAAACAAACAATGTGATAATCTAAGTGTTCAAACCTTAAAATAATGTACCGATGTGCTGCCCTGCACATATAAAAAAAATCACATTTACTCCCATACACCCAGATATCCATCAGAAAACGAGACGGTAACCAAAAAAACACAAATGTCATAATTCATGGAGTGTGGGAGATAATTGCCTACAAACAGATATTGGATGAGTAAACCCCCCATGTGCAAGCTGCGGTCCATGCTCATCTTAGGGCTGAACAAAGCTGCTCTATTTAGTAGACTAACAACATAATGATAATCATAGGAGGTATATGAGTCAGCGGAAGCCACAGGAAAAAGAATAGGTGAAGACAATACCATGTGTGTATCCATTCAACTGAAACGGCATACACACGTAGCAATGCTATCCTATATGCAGCCGAGCAACCATTGTTAGAGCATGGGATCAAGGAACTAAGCCAAATTGGAACTGCAGCCAGGTGCATCTGTCAGAAATCTCCCAGGAGCCGATCCTATCACATTGCAGGGACAAATGTTAGATTAGTACCATCAAGTATAAAGACAAACATAGCCTACATACACATATCGATCACTTCACAATCAGTTATAATTTTCCGAGACATATCCAACACAGCATATATCTATCTGTTCCAGTGGATCAGCACACACCTAGCCCCCGTACACACGGTCGGAGAATCCGTCGGAATGTGTCCTATCGGACCGTGTTGTCGGATAATCCGACTGTGTGTGGTCTGCATCGGACTGTTTCCGTCGGAATATCCGTCTGACCAAATTTTCCAACTTGTATATATTTTCCGACAAACTGGTCCGATAGGACATACTCCGATCATGTGTAGAGAATTCCGATCGGACAAAGTACCACGCATGCTCAGATCAAATTCCTACATCAAAGCTATTGGCTACTAGCGTGAACGGAGTCCCGTCGTAACGAAATTACGTCATCACGTTCTGAAAGATCGGATTTTTCGACAACTTTGTCCGACCGTGTGTATGCAACAGTTTCGGAAACAATCCGACGGACAAAATCCGACGGACAAAATCAGATGGATTTGGTTGGCAGAATGTACGACCGTGTGTACGGGGGCTTAGTATATATACCCAAGGTGTGCTATAGTTAATCTAATGCCGCGTACACGCGACCAGACTTTTCGAGGGACTAGGTCCGACGGTCTTTCCAACGGACTTTCGGCGGAGTTCCGACGGACTTTCCGAATGAACGGACTTGGCCACACACAATCACACCAAAGTCCGACGGATTTGAATGTGATCACGTACGACCGGACTAGAATAAGGAAGTTCATAGCCAGTAGCCAATAGCTGCCCCAGCACCGGTTTTTGTCCGTCGGACTAGCATACACATGAACGGATTTCTTGGTCCGGTGGGAAAATGTAAAACATGTTCTATTTCTAAAGTCCGGCGGATTTTTGGCAACCAAAGGTCCGATGGAGCCCACACACGATTGAATTGTCCAACGGACTCGTTCCGTCGGACCTTTGCTGTCAAAAAGTCCGGTCATGTGTACGTGGCATCAGTGTAGGAAATTCTCCTCCGTTAATTGAATAGAGTCAGGCAGGGAAGAAAGCAATCACAGAGTGAGCTGCTCGTACATATCTGTATATCCCTTAATAAAGAATCTTATGATACTGTCCCAGACATATGCACTATAATGGCGCGTACACACAATCGGAATTCTCATCGGAAAAAGCTCTGATGGTTTTCCCGATGGAATTCCGACGGAATTCCACTCAAGCTGTCTTGCCTACACGCGGTCACACCAAATTCCGATTGTTTAGAACATGGTGATGTACAACATGTACGACGGCACTAGAAAAAGGGCGTTCAATAGCCAATAGCCAATAGCTTCCGTCTCGTAGTTGAATCTGAGAATGCGTGATTTTTGGTGTGTCGGAATTGCATACACACGATCGGAATTTCCAATGAAAAGATTTCATTGTTTTTTTTCTGGCCGGAATTCCGATCGTGTGTACGCGGCATAACTGTTCATGGGGTAAGAAGTTAATACAAAATAATAACAGCCCTCCTGTATAGTAGTATCCCAACCAATATATGTTGTTTGCAAGAATTAAATCCGTCAAGAGCATGACATCATTCATTGCCCGCACACATGTGGTGATCCCATCTACATCGACTATAGTAAATGAAAGCCGATAAATAATCCTAGCTCGTGTAACTCTTTTAAATCAATATAAAAATACAAACAAACATATACCGTGGTCAGTGAGGGCTGTCCCGCAACTGGCTAAAGCGCTGGAACTATCATCTCATATCCATGCACATATGATGACCACATCGTGATCGATCACAGTGCATGGGTCGGGGACATCCAGTTAGGCTGCCGGGCCCGGATTGTCTTTGGCACTGGGGGAGACTATATGCATTGGCTACATGTAGATTGCCATAATAGAAAACTTTTTAGATAGAAATAATTCAAGAAATAGCCCAAACAAGTCAGTAGACATATACTAGATTAGTAATATCCAGTCCGTAATACTTCTCCCCTGTGTCAATAAACATATTTAAGTCTAAACAAAAACTGGGCCCACCAGATATTTAGCAACCAGCGCTATTCCACTGTCTGAGATTAGCGTTATGAAGAGCAAGAAATCCGATGTGATCGAATCGACTCCTGGGAGATTTCTGACAGATGCACCTGGCTGCAGTTCCAATTTGGTTTAGTTCCCTGATCCCATGCTCCAACGATGGTTGCTCGGCTGCATATAGGATAGCATCGATACGTGTGTATGCCATTCCAGTTTAATGGATACACACATGGTATTGTCTTCACCTATTCTTTTTCCTTTAGAATTCTTCTAGAGCCTATGGGTGGAGCATTTGACCATAAATGTCCACTCGCGTCGGCTGCTTCATGTCAAATCTTTTCTCTCTATGTCGAATAATCTTGGACTAATAGAGTTAGGTTAGGCACATTCAACCTTTTTTTGCTATTGTCTCTATAATGTCAAATCTTTTCTCTCTGACGAATCTTTTCTCTCTATGTCGAATAATCTTGGACTAATAGAGCCAAGGTTAGGCACTTTCGACCACAGGTTTGATGGACATAGATCGCTATT
This sequence comes from Lithobates pipiens, assembly GCF_037356315.1. Lineage (NCBI taxonomy): Eukaryota > Metazoa > Chordata > Amphibia > Anura > Ranidae > Lithobates > Lithobates pipiens. The sequence continues at coordinate 39,067,663 of NW_027507748.1, read as the reverse complement.
GTCAGCGTCATGTCAAATCTCCTATCTATATCAAACTGTTGTCACAATGAAAACGAAAATAAATTTGTTTATGTCGGATCTTTCAGTTTTCGGATTCTGCATTTGTTAAAATGATAACGAAAATACCCAAAATTTGGACGAAAATGTATTCGGACGAAAACGAATGCAGATGTCTAATATACACCGATATTCTACATCGGATGTGGAACTACTACAAAAAACTACAGGTGAGCTATCATTAGCCGGAGATGTATGACTATCGCATACGGATGGACAGAGCGAATCTCATCCCATATTGGAGAGATCTCTGTATGACCAGCTACAGTAAATAACCCCAATATAATTTTATTATTATTAATTGCCTGGGAGGATATACCTGCATGCTGTGGGAACTCTGGCACAAAGGTTACACTGACGTATGTGAAATCGTTCTCATTTGTGTTATACACCTGATAAGTTTGGATTGGAGTGCTAAGTGATCCATCCAGTTCAATCTGGTGTCTACTATTGTTTTAACCATCTACATACTACCATCAAAGATAACACAGCAGGATTTTCTGTTTATCTGAGGACACATTCTTTATGATATTATATGTCCTTGACTGACTGTTTGACCAACCTTGGAAACTATTCATTTATTTCATGTTTATTCTCTGTATCATTTCAAAAGTGGAATAGTGTGAATCATTTCTGTGGTTACGGAATCACACTGTTCTCTTCAGAAGTTATTCAGTTCAGACCTCGCCCTAGGTGGATGAGGATCTAATAGGTGTGTATTATATTGGGGGAGGGAGGGATTCACCCACTGCATGATTTATCTCCCCTTCATTATGTTGTGAGGAGTAATTTTTAGATCATCTGATATATAGCTATTGGGGAATTGTGTAACCATCGGAGATTTAACCCCTACACTAGGGATTCTTCCTCTTTTTATTTATTAGGGATTTATGGATTCTATTATTGGTGCCTTTTTGTATATTTTGCTTTTTTTCAGCGAATAAAAATAATTGTAGTTTTTTAGGGAAAGTTTGCAGGAAGGCTTCTTCCAGCTGGAAGAACATCTGCAGCATCAGACATGGCCACCTGCCCAGGCGGATTTGCCCTCTACAAGTTCTGCAACTGCTGCTCCAGCTCAAGAGTGCACCACCACTACCCATACAGTGGTGGTCCTTCTACCTGAACCATGTGTACCAACTCCCAAAGGATTCTCCGGGGACTGGAAAAAGTTTTGATCTTTCAAGAATGCTTGCCTGTTGTACTAGGTCCTATAACCACAGACTTTCTCTCTTGAGACTATCAAAGTAGGTTTCATTGTCTCATCACTAATAGCGATGAGCCCAATGTTCGAGTCAAACGTAAGTTCGACTCGAACATCAGGTGTTTGCCTGTTCGCCAAATAGCGAACAATTTGGGGTGTTCGCGACAAATTTGAAAGCCGCGGAACATCCTTTAAAAGTCTATAGGAGAAATCAAAAGTGCTAATTTTAAAGGGTTAAGGTATATGCATGGTATTGTCATAAAAAGTGTTTGGGGACCTGAGTCCTGCCCCGGGGGACATATATCAATGCAAAAAATGTTTTAAAAACAACTTTTTTTTTCCAGGAACAGTGATTTTAAGAGTACTTAAAGTGGAATAATAAAAGTGAAATATTCCTTTCAATTTCATACATGTGGGGTGTCTATAGTATGCCTGTAAAGTGGCACATGTTTCCCGTGTTTAGAACAGTCCGAGAGCAAAATGACATTTCTAAAGAAAAAAAAGTAATTTAAAAGTACTTGCTGCTATAATAAATTGTCGGTCCCAGCAATACACATAAAAGTCATTAGAAAAAACGGCATGGGATTCCACCACAGGGGGACCCCGAACCAAAATTTTTAAAAAAATGTGTGGGGGTCCCCCCAAATTCCATACCAGGACCTTCAGGTCTGGTATGGTATTAAGGGGAACCCCACGCTAAAATGTAAAAAGAAAAAATGTCGTGGGGGCCCCCCTCAAAATCCATACCAGACTCTTCAGGTCTGGTATGGATTTTAAGGGAAACCCTGCGCCAAATAAAAAAAAAATGGCGTGGTGTCCCCCAAAAAATCCATACCAGACCCTTATCTGAGCACGCAACCTGGCAGACGCAGAAAAATGATAATAGATAGAGGGCACTAGTGTGTATAATAGTGATACTAAGAATAGTGGAAAATAATAGATAAGTGTTATCAATTGAACACATACCAAAGAATATATAAATAATAAAATATAAAAAAATATGATCCCAACAAGTGAAACTCAAAAAATAATGGTGCTTGATTGAAATGCAATAAAATGTGCAACAATAGTGATCATTCACACTGGTGAAAAAAAGTCAGAATAGTATTAACCACAATAGAAATGTAGACACTGAAGGAAAAGAGGAGGGATGAGAGAGCTCCCCCCCTCCTGAACCATACCAGGCCACATGCCCTCAACATTGGGTGTGCTTTGGGGTAGCGGCCCCCCCAAAGCACCTTGTTCCCATGTTGATGGGGAGAAGGGCCTCATCCCCACAACCCTTGCCTGGTGGTTGTGGGGATCTGCGGACAGGGGGATTATTGGAAAAACACAATACACGGCTTGGGACAATTCCTTTATTAAAAAATAAGAAAATAAGTGTCCCACGAAGTCCATTCATCTTCTTCTCTCGCTCCGACAGACCGAAAAAGAAGAAAAAAGCCACACGCCACTGCCGATCTGCCTTCATGGGAGACACCCGCCATAATGACTCAGGTGACAGCTCTTTTATAACTAAGAAGAGGCCAAATGATGACGTTGCCGGGTGACCCCTCTGACGCACAGATACATCGCTATGGCTTTCCAATAGTGTCAGAGGGGGCGGGGTCACTCAGTTACATAACTGAGTGACCTCGCTCCCCTCTAACGCTACGGGAAAGCCATAGGGATGTCCCCATGTGTCAGAGGGGGCTGGGTCACCTGGCCACGTAATTGTGTGGCCCCGCCCTCATTTATAAAAGAGCTGTCACCTGAGAGGCGGTCATTACGGTGGCGTGCAGCTTTTTTTTTTTTGGTCCATCGGAACAAGAGAAGAATAACTTTGTGGGACACTTTTATTTAGGAATTGTCCCAAGCCGTGTCTTGTGTTTTTGTACCATTTTCACACATTTTCTGTAAAATGGTAAGGGTACATTCATACCACGTTACCATATCACACAGGGGGGGCCAGGAACTGGGGGGTCCCATTGTTAACCACTTCAGCCCCAGAAGGATTTACCCCCTTCCTGACCAGAGCGTTTTTTTTACGATTCGGCACTGTGTCGCTTTAACTGACAACTGCGCGGTCATGCGACGTGGCTCCCAAACAAAATTGACGTCCTTTTTTTTTCCCACAAATATAGCTTTCTTTTGGTGGTATTTGATCACCCCTGCAGTTTTTATTTTTTGCGCTGTAAACAAAAAAAATAGAGAATTTTGAAAAAAAAACGCATTATTTTTTACTTTTGCTATAATAAATATCCCCCAAAAATATATAAAAAAAACACTTTTTTCCCTCAGTTTAGGCCGATACATATTCTTCTACATATTTTTTGTAAAAAAAATAAGCATTTATTGATTGGTTTGCGCAAAAGTTATAGCGTCTACAAAATAGGGGATAGTTTTATGGCATTTTTATTAATATTTTTTTTTACTAGTAATGGTGGCAATCAGCGATTTTTATCATGACTGCGACATTTTGGAGGACACATTGGACAATTTTGACACATTTTTGGGACCATTGGCATTAATACAGCGATCGATGCTATAAAATTGCATTGATTACTGTAAAAATGTCACTGGCAGTGAAAGGGTTAACCACTAGGTGGCAGTGTAGGGGTTAAGTGTTCCTAGGGGCGTGTTTCTAACTGTATGGGGGCATGGCTGTGTATGACATCACACTGGTCGCTGCTCCCAATAACAGGGAGCAGATGATCAGTGAGCTCCGTGACATGGTCGCGGGTATCCCCACGGCGATCGAGTCCGCAGGACCCGCGACCACGGTCACGGAGCTCTCACCAGGTGCGTGCACAGCGGGAAATTCAAAGTAATGTACGGGTACTTTTAAATTGCCTTTTTTCCTTTAGAAATGTAATTTTGCTCTTGGACTGTTCTAAACACGGGAAACATGTGCCACTTTACAGGCATACTATAGACACCCCCAGGTATGAAATTTACAGGAATATTTCACTTTTATTTTTTCACTTTAAGCATTATTAAAATCACTGCTCCTGAAAAAACAGTTTTTAAAACTTTTTTTGCATTGATACATGTCCCCTGAGGCAGGACCCAGGCCCCCAAACACTTTTTATGACAGTAACTTGCATATAAGCCTTTAAAATTAGCACTTTTGATTTTTCATGTTTGTGTCCCATAGACTTTAAACATTCAAACAAATTTTTTGCCTGTTTGCATGTTCTGCTGCAAACCGAACTGGGGGGTGTTCGGCTCATCCCTAATTACTAACAGACAAATCCCAGGCTTGGGCTCTCAACTTACTGGAACAAAAGAACCCGGTCACCAATTCTGTGAACTTGTTTTTTTGATTCTATGGCACAATTATATGATAACCCACAGCAGGTAGCCACCACTGAAGCTGCTGTACATACTCTGCAACAAGGAAGGCACCCAGTGGAGGACTATACAGTATACTTCTGTAAATGGTCCGCTGACACAGGATGGAACGACGCAGCCTTAAAATATCACAATCGTCAGGGCCTGACAGAATCTCTCAAGGTTGAATTGGCTAAGTAGAGTCTCCAGCCACCCTGGAAGGCTTTTTTCAGCTTGCCGTTCAACTTGACAGACGTCTGCGGGAGCAACGTGCCGAAAGAGCCCAAGCCTTCAGACCCACTTGGATGTTACCTAAGGTTCCTTCATCTCCAGCATTCATGTCTCCCTCTGCATCCACTTAAGAAGTTTAATCAATGCAGATAGGCCTAGTCCACTCAGCTCTGGACCCTGAAGAGAGACTTTGTCACCGGCAAGCTAACCTTTGCCTTTACTGTGGGGGAACTGGACATTTCTTACGCAACTGCCCCATAAGACCCCGTAAGTCTCTTCCACGTATTCCTGTATATTCCCAGATGGCAGGATCTTACCCCTCTCATCTTGTCTTTCCTGTCTGCCTGCAGGTAGCAGAAGAGAAGGTTCAGCTTCTGGCAATAATTGGTTCTGGAGCCTGCAGCTGCTTTATGGACTTGACTTTAGCAATGAAGCTTGGCATTCTCCTCTACAGGAAAAAACAACTGACAGTTCATCCAGCGGATGGCTCCCTGCCCATATCTGGGCTTGTTACCCAAAAGACTGCACCTCTTTTCACCTTGACTGAATCCGGTCACCAAGAATTTCTATGCTTTGATGTTCTGAGCTCACCTATGTTCCCGGTCATTCTAGGTATCCCGTGGCTACAGGCACACAATCCACAGATCGACTGGTCTAAAGGGGAAGTTTTATTTCCCTCTTCATATAGTCAACTGCACTGTCTCACTCCCATGTATAACTCTGCTAACTGCTTGACTGTCCAACCAATGTCCAGCACCCATCAGGATATACCATCAGTCTATCGAGGATTCTGGGATGTCTTCGACAAGAAGAAGGCTGATGTCCTTCCACCTCCTCGGCCATATGATTGCACAGTAGAGCTCCTTCCAGGTTCTGAAATACCCTTTGGCCGCATATTTCCTTTCTCTGAAAAGGAGCTTGAGACACTACGGGAGTATCTTGATGAGAACTTGGAAAAGGGATTAATCCGCCCATCTTCCTCTCCTGCTGGGAATGGCATATTTTTAGTGGGAAAAAAAGATGAGACCCTCAGACCATATGTGGATTACAGGGAGCTGAACAAGAGGTTTCGTAATGACCAACTCTTCACAAAGCTAGATCTGCAAGGTGCCTACAACCTGATCTGCATTCGGGAAGGCCCATTTTCCTCTCCTGCTGGGAATGGCATATTTTTAGTGGAAAAAAAGATGAGACCCCCAGACCATATGTGGATTACAGGGAGCTGAACAAGAGGTTCTGTAATGACCAACTCTTCTTAAAGCTAGATCTGCAAGGTGCCTACAACCTGATCTGCATTTGCAAAGGTGGTTAATGGAAGACGGCATTCAGAACACGATTTGGGCACTTTGAATATCTTGTAATGCCATTTGGATTCTGTAATGCACCAGCCACATTCCCGCATCCGGTGAATGACATCTATCAGGAGTTCCTGGATCACTTCATCATTGTCTACCTTGATGACATTCTCATTTTTTCAGCTACCCTAGAGCTTCCTAGGTCACATATGGAGAAAGTGTTGTCAACTTTAAGGAAACATAGACTATACTGTATGTAAAAGCCAAAAAGTGTGACTTTGAAAAGATGTCAATCCAGTTCTTGGGGCTTATCATTTCTACGGTCGCCGTGGATCCACAAAAAGTCAAGGCTATTCTGGAATGGCCCACTCCTGTAGTTAAAAAGGGGGTACAAAGATTTGTTGGTTTCACAAACTTCTACAGAAGATTCATAAAGAACTTTTCTGCCATCATCTCACCAGTCACCCAAGTCACCCACCAGCACACCCGATTTCAGTAGTCATCTGAAGCCCAAGCAGCCTTTGACGAAAGATCCTGCTCTATGTTTTGAAGGTTTATGCTTCAGAAGTAGCCACAGGGGCAGTTCTGTCACAACGTTAGTGTTCTAAAGCGCTACTCCAGGATCAGGATAAGATCTTTGTCCCTCAACAAACCAGGTTACAGGTTTTGAAGACCCTCCACGATCATTAACTTGCTGGGAATTTCGTGGTTCAAAAGACAACAGAACTCATTCAGCGGTCCTTTTGGTGCCCTTGAAATTGGATTGTAGGAGGTATGTTAATTCCTGTGCCATCTTTCAGTGCAACAAAGGGTCCAACGCCAAGGCTTGGGGTTTGTTGAGGCCATTACCAGTCCCAGAGGAGAAGAAAATTTCAATGGACTTTATAATGGATTTACCCCCATCAGAAGGGTACACTATTTTTGTAGTAGTGTATCACCTGTCTAAAATGGCTTATGTCCTGCCTATGATAGGCACACCTTCAGCTATGGATACTGTAAATATCTTCATTGGAGAGGTACTCAGACTAGATGGCCTTCCTGATAGCATTGTTTCGGATAGAGGGGTCCAGTTTACCTCAAGATTTTGGAGAAGTCTTTGCAGAAGTTTGGCAATAGAGGTTTGCTTGCCCTCCGCCTATCATCCACAAAGTAATGGCCAAACCAGGAGACCCAACCGAACTCTAGAACAGTATCTAAGGTGCTTTTGTTCTTTTTCCCAAGATGATTGGCTTTCCTTACTTCCATGTGCTGAATTTGCGTACAATAACTCTGTGCGTGCAGAAATCAATCAATCACCCTTTTGGGCAAACTATGGATTTCATCCTTCATTCCTGCCAAACACCATACCCAAAGCCTCAGTACCAGCAGTTCAGGATCGTATAACTGTCCGGCAAATGGCCAAAGAAGGACTGGCAATTCCACCCAAGACAATCATGGTTGCCATGGTGCACAGTGTGACTAATGTGGGTGGAACTTTCTCATTGTAACCTGAACAGATCACATGACTTACGTCCTGGTCTATTTGAGCCTGCCGCCGGAGCTGCTCATTTCTGGATTATCTTCAGCTTCCCCTTGATCCTGCATTCCTGTGTATCCTGATTGAACTTCTGTTATTGACCCTGCTTGCTCTGATCTGTGATCCTGATATCCTGATTTATCCTTTGCTTGTACTTCTGACTTCTCTCTGGCTTACTCCACCATGTCTGACCTTGGCTTGGCTTATCGACTCTGCTACAGATCCGTCTTCCTGTGTATGACCTCGGCTATCCAATCTCATCATCTGAACTGATCTTACCATGTATAACCCCCAGCCTGGCTCTCGTTTCTGTTTCCGGTTTGCTACTCTGTCAAGCTTACCTGGTACTTCGCAAGCACACCAGCTTTACAATTTATCCAGCCTGTTCCATCACGGTGACTAGCTCATCTCATCTCGGTACCTGGCAAACTGTGCTTCTCTGAGCACTGCTCTCCCTGTACCATTTTTAGGGAAGTGCTACACTTAGCCACAAGGGGAGCCCTCCCAGCATCTCGGCCTCACATCTGGTACGTGACAGCTGGCAACCAGGTGAGGAGTACAAAGACAAGTTTGTTTTGCCTACAGTCAAGCATGTTGGTGGGAGTGTCATGGTCTGGGGCTGCATGAGTGCTGCCAGCACTGGGGAGCTACAGTTCATTGAGGGAACCATGAATGCCAACATGTACTGTGACATAATGAAACAGAGCATGATCCCCTCCCTTCAAAAATAGGGCCGCAGGGCAGAATTCCAACATGATAACGACCCCAAACACACCTCCAAGACGACCACTGCCTTGCTAAAAAGGCAGAGGGTAAAGGTGATGGACTGGCCATGCATGTCTCCAGACCTAAACCCTATTGAGCATCTGTTGGGCATCCTCAACTGGAAGGTGGAGGAGCCCAAGGTCTCTAACATCCACCAGCTCTGTGATGTCGTCATGGAGGAGTGGAAGAGGGCTTCAGTGGCAACCTGTGAAGCTCTGGTGAACTCTATGCCCAAGATAGTTAAGGCAGCGCTGGAAATGAATGTTGGCCACACAAAATATGGACACTTTGGGCCCAATTTGGCCATTTTCACATAGGGGTGTACTCACTTTTGTTGCCAGTGGTTTAGACATTAATGGCTGTGTGAGTTATTTTGAGGGGACAGCAAGTGTACACTGTTATACTACTACTTTACATTGTAACAAAGTGTAATTTCTTCAGTGTTGTCACATAAAAAGATATAAAATATTTACAAAAATGTGAGGGGTTACTCACTATTGTGAGATACTGTATATGGTCTCCTGGGTGGTGCATTGAAATTCCCTTTTTATTTGTTACTTTTTCATTGGAATTTAACCCCTTCCCCTTCCATCACATCCCGCTGTAGTTATACCTGTACAGGTTTCCTTGGGTCAGGGATTTTTGGAGGATTTTGGGAAAAGACACCGATAGGTCTTAAGCCTGGTGATTGGTTTCCCAGCACTGAGTGCACTGAGCACTGCTTTCATGGGGGGCAATATGTGCAATCTCCCTGGATTTCAGTAGGAGCAAGACGACAAATATTGGAACGCTGAGGCACCTTGTGACGAGAGTCACTTTGGGCGGGGTGCCCGTGAAATCCAGCTTACCCTAGAGAAGTCAGGAGACTCCTGGTTCAGTTTCCCAGGCCCCTCTTAAGTTACTCTGTGTCTATTAGGGGCACAGGATGACTGAGAAAGTGAGGGACAACTACTTAATAGACGCTGAGAATTTGGTTTGGATTACTTCAAATGGGACAGTAATATTTATCAACAATATCTCTCAAGAAATATATGAAGACTATTCCTGGTTTGTTTGATTCTGAACTATGCATGTTCATTAAAACAGCTGGTCACATTGATCCCTGTTTCATGTACTGCAATATAGGAGCCGGACAATCTGTTGCTGGTTGTTTCCTGCTATTGTCTGTTTATTATGGTGTCATGCGTTTTCTGCTAAGCATATCTCTCCCATTGTTAATTTAGTCACCTATTGTTTGATTAATCACAACATTGTTTGGGTGGGCATTGAGTCACCTAGGCTGGTTTAAGTGACTAGTTAATTAGCTCATGTGAATTGTATTTCTGTATACAGTTGCCTTTGCATATGATAATGTGATCAGCCTCATCTGATTGTGTACTGTATATATTCTCTGTTAGTTTTTGCAATAAACAGTTCCAGTAGGATCGTAGTCATAACTCATTAACAATTGATATTTAATAAAATATTCTATTATTTGAATTAATTATACTTCAATAAATACCTGCGATTTAAATTGGCTGTGGCCTTTTATTTATAGGTATAAATGATTAATCAGTTCATAGCAACTTTCAATAAATCATAAAATAATCAATACACTTAAACGTGTAATTTTTTGAATTCAAATATATTAAACTATTATACATAAGCTCAAACTATACAAATAAAAACGAATACAATTTTCCATACGCCGGGGTCAAATCTTAAGGAGCCCGGAACCCCACCAAGGCAACAGCCAATTCAACACAGGTTTGTAAATCCAAATGTAAAATGTCTAGAGCAACATCAGATAAATACACATTGTCTGGTCTATAAAAAGCAGGCAAACTGCCTTCTAATTCCACATGTCAAAAAGACATACCATGAACCGAAGGCATGAATTTATCCAAAGCCCTATTAAGTCGCTTATGAATTTTCTCTAAATACTTATGCTCAGAGCAGAGCAACCAATCAAGTCGAGGGACTACTTCAGAAAACATTAAAACAGTATCAGGTAAAATAGCATGTAAGCATAACAGATCAAGCTTAATCTGAGAAAGCAATTCTAATGTCTTGCGTTTACCAGGATCATTACCAGATAAATGAAAAATAATGATCTGAGGAACAGGCCAGCAATCATGTAGATAATATACCGTATATACTCGAGTATAAGCCGAGATTTTCAGCCTCTTTTTTGAGGCTGAAAGTGCCCCCCTCGGCTTATACTCGAGTCATCGCTGTCTGCCCGCTCGATCAGCGTGTCGAGCAGACAGACAGCGGCCATTCTATAATTCAAAAGCCGCGCCTCCGGCTCCGCCTTCGCCTGTGATAGGCGGAACACTGAATTTCCCAGCAGCCTGTGTTCCGCCTATCACGGACATCGTATCATCCTCGTACTACGGACGAGGATGATACGATGTCCGTGATAGGCGGAACACAGGCTGCTGGGAAATTCAGTGTTCCGCCTATCACAGGCGGAGGCGCGGCTTTTGAATTTAACAATGGCCGCCGAGGCGCCGACGAAGAGGGCACGGGACGGAGGCAAGGCAAGGCACGGCACGGGACGGGACGGGACGGAGGCAAGGCAAGGCACGACACGGGACGGAGGCAAGGCACGGCACGGGACGGAGGCAAGGCACGGGACGGAGGCTCGGGACAAAGGCTCGGGACACAGGTAGGCTGGACACACACACACACACACACACACACACACACACACACACACACACACACACACACACACACACACACACACACACAGGGATGGATGGATACACACACACACAGGGATGGATGGATGGATGGAGACACACACACACAGGGATGGATGGATGGAGACACACACACACAGGGATGGATGGATGGATGGATGGATGGAGACACACACACACAGGGATGGATGGATGGATGGACACACACACACACAGGGATGGATGGACGGACACACAGGGATGGACGGACACACAGGGATGGACGGACACACAGGGATGGACAGGCATGTCTCACCCTCGGCTTATACACGAGTCAATAAGTTTGCCAGTTTTTTTGGGGGTAAATTGGGGGCCTCGGCTTATATTCGGGTCGGCCTATACTCGAGTATATAGGTAAAACAGAACGTAAATCTCTCCAATGCATGCTACGTCTTCCATACCAATGAACGATAAAATCAGAATAAGGTAATCCTAAATTATTGCCATAGTCTATCCATTCGGCTCTCTTCTGAGCCCAAAAAACATAAGAGTGTCCAATAATCCAGATGTTATAGTGAGCATCTAAAATTATAAACAAAATTTAGATCTAACATATGATCTATAACAGTTTGACCGCCAACCTCGAATGTTTTTAATCATAGATTCATTAAGACCAACCATAGCTGCTGTAGTGGCTGGCTGCACCAATACCAAATGAGTGAGATGTAATTCACAGATTTTACAAATGTAATGCTTTGAGGCATCTACTCAGAACAGCCTTGAATTGATAAATAGTCACTGGAGTACCCATGATATGAATCAGAAGTTGCTTATGAGATACAGGCCTGACACTTAAAAATTGTCTAATTACAGAGAAAACACAATAGCGAGCACCAGGATTAGCTCACAAAGTAATCCATCTACCATGACCCAGAGGATCAGTCTTACTTTTACGAAGCAAAACCTGAATAGAATCTATTCCAACAAAGACATCATGAAAGAATAAACCAGAGATTATTAAAACCTTATAACCTTATAAACCTTATGTGGCAGCAATTCAGAAACCCGAAAGGCCCCAAAAAAACACAAATAAAAGGCCAAAGTAAAGAAAAATGATTAATAACGAGAATAACAAACATCCCTAGAAACGTCACAAAGACGACCCAAAAGGTCAACAGAGATCAGCAATATTATATCAGCAATCTTTCTTTTCTTCTTGTAACCTTTTAAAGCATGCTTAACTGAGAAAAAGGACATACAGGGTCTGCCACCCTGTAGTCGCATTAAAAAGGAAATACCTGACTGAATCTTAATGATATGAGAATGTGAATAACCATGAGACATCAATAAACTAAGAAAAGATAAAACCAATGCTTCAGAAAAAAGGGGTTGATGATGCCCAGAAAAAAGCAAGAAAGAACACCACAAAGACCACGCAGCTTTATAGGACACCCACGTGAAACTTACCAAAGAAGCCATAAAAGCAACGACGACAGGATTCATTGAAGGTCCCATAAGTGTTGAGGGCATAACTGGCCAGTTGGATCTGCATTCGGCACCAAATGCCTGAATTCCTGAAACTGGGAGCGGGACAAAGCATCAGCAATTAGATTGTCTTTACCAGGAATGTATTTGGCTTTGAGTCATATATTAAGATCGAAACATTTAAGTACTAATAATCTAAGCACAGCAAGTACTGGAGGAGATTTAGAAGATAAACAATTAAAAGCAAAAACAACACCCTTATTATCAGAATAGAGTAAAATACGATGGTTCCTAAAATGAACACCCCATAATTCTAAAGCCACTAAAACAGGAAAAATTTCCAATGAAACTATATTGGACATTTAAATCCGAATATCTCCAAGATGCCGGCCACAAATCAGCAGACCAATGCCCATCCCAATAAGCACCATAGCCACAAGATCCAGCGGCATCAGTATGCAGATGCAGTGCTGAAGCAGAACAAAAAGGGGTCTGCCATACACAACTACCATTAAATGTAGATAAAAAACAATGCCATACTTTAAGATCGTCCCTAATTCCAGATGTAATCCACACAAAATGAAAAGGAGAAGAAATTCCTGAAATAGCGTGATATAACCGTTTTGAGAAAACGTGATTCGTTGGCAATACTCTAGACGCAAACACCAACAAACCAAGCAAAGATTGCAAAAATTTCAATCTAAATTTATGTTTAGAAAGAACAAAAGCCAACAGAATCTGAATTTTAATAATCTTCGCATCAGGCAGACGAAACTCCATGGAAACCGTATCTAATTGTGAAATTCAAGGCAAGACGTAGGATAGACAGATTTCCCATCAGCCAACGGTATACCAAATTCCCTACACACAATCCTAAATTCAGTAAATAAATATAAACAATCAGACGAACCAGCCTTACCAATAAAAAGAAAATCATCTAAATAATGCAGTAAATTATTTGAACCTGTACGAAAACTAACAACCCATTCAATAAATGTAGAGTAATTCAAAATAATAACAAGAAAGTGAACACCCTATATGGAGACACTTATCAAAGTATTATTCATCTTGAAAATAAAAACCTAAAGAGTTAAACACAGATGGGTGAATAGAAAGTAATCAAAATGCCGACTGGATGTCAGCTTTAGCAAGTAAAGCGGATGCACCAACTTTCCTAATTTTAAACAATGCATCATCAAATGAAGAATACTGTACACACGACGGGTCAATATCATAGTTCAAAGAAAAACCAATAGGGAAAGAGAGATGGTGTATCAATCTAAAAGAGTTTGGTTCCTTTTTTGGAACAATACCAAGTGGCAAAACACGAAAGTTAACAAAAGGAAGAGTAGAAAATGGACCCTCAATCCTACCTGCCTGTAATTCCTTATCTAACACAAACTATAGATAAGTGAAAAGAAACCAAAGGCAAAATTGGAAATACGGAGCAACCAATCCCAGAAAAAGAAGGCAAATGAAAACCAAACAGAAAACCATCACGTAAGACGACTGCCTTCAGTGGCTCTGGGTATATGCGAAGCCACAGCAACATGCTTAGTATTTTCACCGGCGTTGTGGCTTTTAAGAAAAAGTTCCTTGGAAGGAGCAGAAGCACTAGATGACAATTTCTTAAAACATCGCAAAGCAGGGTGTGAACCAGCACAATGACTAGACTCATGTTTATATTTACAGTTATTAGGCCACTTACACAACCCATCATTGAAATGAAAACATACGCCCCGGCGATGTATACTAGTGGGATTGGAAGCATTAACTTTAACCAAAGGCTTCTGAGGCAACAAAAGATTGAGCCAGAGACCAACATCTTTTAAAGAGGAAGTAAACCCTGATGAGTTTACTTCCTCTTTTTTTCCCTGCAAAGGTAAAGCATAATGGACTACTATGCATCGCATAGTAGCCCATTATGTGTCACTTACCTGACACAGGAGCCAGCGAAGTCGCGCTGTCCCCTGTAGTCCGCCGCATCCATCTTGCTGGTGGCGTCTCGCAGCTCCGCCGCTGTCATTCGGCGAAGCCGCGATGACGTCACTCCCGCGCATGTGCACGGGAGTCGACAAATGCGGCAGCTCCATTTTTGGAACTGCCGCGTTCAGTGCGCATGCGCGCCGCTGTCTACGGCGCATGCGCCGTAGACAGCGGTGCCCGTTTTCGGGCAAATATCTCCTAAACCATATAGGTTTAGGAGATATTGCTTGGACCTACAGGTAAGCCTTAATCTAGGCTTACCTGTAGGTCAAAGTGGTTTGTAAGGGTTTACAACCAATTTAAGCCCCACTTCATAGATTTGTGTACAGACAATTTCTGGGGAAAGGCCTCATCATAATAAAACCACGAAAAAACAGGGAAATTCTTGTACACTTCTAGAATAATTTCGACATGCTGGAACAAGCCTGAACACAAATCAGGACTTTTTCACCAAGCACGCTAGCATAAATGCAAAATGCTTGCAACCAGTTGTTAAGAGTGTGGAGCAAAGACAAAATTCCAATATACTCCCCTTTCCAAATTCTTTCTTTCAGTGCTCCAGATAAATGAAAATCCAGGGGAGACAATTTTCATGTTAAAACTTCTTTCAAGCAAGATTCTGGAATTATCGGAGGAAATATCACCACAGGAGCATAAGGAAGCACAGTTGCAGTAGCAACCGAGGTAGACACAGGAACACCATGTGACACAGACAAAGGATCCACCCACACAGAAGCAGCATTTGGAGTCAACTTGGGTTGGTTAACATTAAAAGAAGCAGCGAATGTGGACAAAAATTTAGAAAATGAACAAAACAATTCTTTAAATTGTGAAGAATCAATAAACTCATCAGCAGGAGAAGAAACCATATTATTGGGTACGTTCCCTGACTCTGCTAGCATATGTGTTTGTGAAATCTCAAATTCAGTAGATGTACGATCATGACCAGATACCATGGCAACGTGATCAGTCATCAAAGAAGGACCAGCAGAAGATGCAGGCTGTGGAATAGCTGGATTAAGAAAACAATTCAATTTAGGACCTAAACACTCACTATCACTTAAAACAGTAGAAGGTAACACAATAACTTTAGTTTTACAAAGGTTCTTTTTTCCAACTTGCATCCTTTCATCACCAGTCACCATGACAATGAGATCTGCAGTCATTGAAGGACCTGCAGACTACATCTGTGTCATTTTAGCTGAAGCAGCAGCACTAGAAGGGGTTAAAGTAACATTAGGACAATCAGCAACATTAAACAAACTAATGTCAGATTTTTTAGCACACCTAGCAGTAATTAACCTTTTCTGATTGATTCTCCTATCGACATGCCCATCCGGGGAATCGAACCAGCGAGATCGTTTAAGATGTCTCCGTGTTTTTCTCCCAGAACGGACTGCGCATGTGCCCGCGATTCCAGACGAAGTAAAAGGCAGAGCGTCATCGTGGACGGAAGGAGGACCCGAAGGAAACGATGCAGGCGGAGATGACGACATCTGAAGGAAAAAAGGCAGCAGAGATGTCAGCTGCAGGAAAATGAAGAGAAGAACGGGGAGAAAGAGAGGATGGCCCAGACCATGGCACCAGAGGATCGGATCCAGGGGGAAACATAGCAGAAGAAGGAGCTGGAGGAATCTGTCCTAGTATAGAAGAAGAGCCAGGAAGAGAGAGGCATTGTCGCATCCAGCTGTAGCCATCCTCAGCCGCTGCCTGGTCCATCATCTGGTGAAGTAACTGCTCCATAACAGGTAAGTGCAGATGTGCTCCTCTTCTTTCTGACCAGTAATGACGCATTCCTCTTTTCTTTTATAGGCTGATGTTCGTGTTAGAGGACCGTTTGGGGCAACTGTCAAATTTATTAACCAATCTCAGGTAAGTAATTACATTTTATTTATTTTTTATCTCAAAGTACTTTAATTGATTTGGTTAGGTCTGACACGATCCCACAGGTAGTGGGGGCAGGGACATTTCATGCCCCACCCTTCACCTTTAATCTCATACAAGCTAGTCTTGTATGCTATGAAATTTGGTATCTATGTTCAGACTGGAGGAAGCGGTATACTGACGAAAGCACTCAAATGGGGTGCTGAGACAGTTCCATCACACGCCTTATCATGCCCCCACCCAAGTCCCCACTGCTTAATACAATAAAAACTGCTTATCTCTGTTCAAGGAGTCTTCTGGCTGGTCTGATGATGTCATCAGTACCAGCCATTGCAAAAATCCTCTGACCCCAACACTGCCAAGAGGTAGTGAGTTGAAAGACGTTGGCAATCTATCAACCTAAAAGACAGGTTCCTAAAAGTAATCTTTGTGGGGGTCAGCTCCAGGCTGAAGGTATTTTCTTTTAAATTTGATAATAATATATTTGAATGTGGCGCTCACCAAACAAATAGGATTAAATCCAAAAAATGATTATTGTGAACCTTTGGAGGTAACACAAACAAAGTATGTCCTCAGGTATCATAAACGTCTTGAACTTAATATCTCATTAATCACAAGCCAGCAATTAATATGTCACTGCCTAAACCAATAGATGAAAAATCCCTCCTCCACAATAATCACACAGCTGAGAGAAAATAAGACACACAGCCAAAAACAACCTCCTAATAGCTGCAAGTAGCTAACCAATTAAACGGTAGGCTTCAAAGCAATAAATTGAAACTTCAAATAATGACTTAAAAAGTCCTAACAATAAATCCTTAATAATAGACCATTTAAAATTACTCCTCTATAAATTTGTGAGTCTTCAATATATGAAACAAATAAAGCTGTCCCAATACTTATGACATTCAGTTAATCAATAAACACTCAATTTAAGGTGTAAAACCAAAATAAATACTTAGTAGTGCAAATACATGAATATGCAATATAATAAATGAATGATTAATAAATATATCATTAGGAAATATGCAAAGTGCCACAAAGCAGCAAAGATAAATGTGCAAAAAAACTGCAAAAAATTGTGCAAAACGGCACAATGATGTGCAAAACTGGCAAAGGTGCATAAAGTGCAACAATACAAAAAACTAAAAAAAATTGTGACAAAAAAGTAATTCAATATATTCATTCAAATATATTATTATCAACTCTTTATTTGGTGTGAGAACAACCTGACGTTGGCAGCTACCTGATATTGTCTTCCCCTTTGTTTTGTGCATTGATCTCCCCATTTTGCATTCTTTTAAATGTATTATATTTTTTATTCATAGAAAATGTTTTCCAATAAAATATAATTAGCAAGCTCCAATACATTCTTTATCCAAACATTACAAGTCGTGAAAATTATACATAAGCCCAGGAGCTCCGCTCGCCTCCGGAGATAATCCGAATCCATCGATGTCCACCGGTGGCATCCACAGATCTAAACCCCGCCGCCCGGCCTGCTAACATCCGAGGAGCCGATCGAGGAACAGAAAAAAGCCTCAACAACCACAATAAATGGATAGTTTCCTCATTCATACAGGGCGTGGGCTCCAACAAAATGGCAGCGGCGCTACAGACATACGGCCGGACCACAGGCCCAGAACGCAACACAACAGCCTGCCCTCGGACACCACACACCCGGCTTTACCGACCAGCGGATCCTCCTCTGGGGCATCCAGCCCCACAGCAAAGAGCCAAGTCAAGTCCAAACCTAGGAGAGACTCTCCGCATAGGCCGATGCATGACCCAAGCATGGAGGCAAGCGGGGCCTACTCTGCAACAATAGGCCAGCAATCACAAGGGGGGGTCCCCATAGCAGACTTCCCCACAGCAGATAGACCAGTGTCCGACACGGTACTAAAAGATATGCTCCTATCACTGAGATCCTCCCTACAGTTTGACCTGTTTAAAGGGCTAAATGAATGCCAGAGGGAAGTTCAAAACCTGGGACACAGAGTCCACCAAGTAGAAAACAAGATGGAGGAATATACATCATCTTATGGTGGAGGCCCATACAGCACAGGGGGAAGAAATAGAGTGGATAAAAGACAAAATTGCGGACCTTGAGGACAGTTTCAGGAGGAACAACCTCAAACTTAGAGGCGTACCTGAATCTGTTCCTCCTAATCAGCTCCTACAATATGCCCAGACCCTACTTTCCACTCCACTACCAGAGGCCACGGCACAGAGCCTCCTAGAGGACAGGATCCACAGGATTCCCAAACCATCATTCCTCACCGATGGCGTTCCCAGAGGGTCCTAATGAGGATACCCTTTTACCACATCAAAGACCAAATCTTACAAATGTCACACAAGCCAGGAGCTGTCCCTCAGCAGGATGCCAATATCAGACTGCTGCCAGACTGATCGAGACACACAATGCAACGCCGTCGCAATCTGCTGACTATCACTAAGGCATTGAGGAACCACAATATCCTCCACAAGTGGAAATACCCTGCTACCCTCACAATATCTCACAACGGGAGTACTGTTTCCATATCCAAATTGGAAGAAGGGCTGGGTGTCTTACGCCAATGGGGCACACCTATTTATCAACCCACCCAACAATCACCTATCTCAAGCTTGGACCCCATACCAAGTGACTGGCAAGTGGTGTCTTACAAGTGCTCTTCAAAAAAGAAAACGTGGAAACGCATAACTCTGACCAACAATCAAGCACAAATATCTCCGCAATCTAAATATTAAACCCCTCTTATACCAGTAGCATCTATGACTGCACGAGCATCTGTTTATGGATCCATTTCTTACTTAAACCCAGTTGACTTTTTTGTTATTGTTTGTTTTTCTTATGGTTCACTTGATATACACAGATTCGTAGAAATCAACATTGCAGCTATGATTCAAGCAACATTCCAGCACAGTACGACATCACCTTAGAACCTATCCCATGGGAACTGTGAGTACCCGCACGACATCTACATACATCCTACCCCACATCTGATACAATGATGATCAAAATATCAATGCAAGGGGGTTAAACTACCCAACTAAAAGTTTCTCCATGTGCAATGAAGCTAGCAAACACGGGGCTGTGCACACGGGGCAAATGCATTTCCAAATACACAAATCCCCACAATGCTCACATAAGGACTTTCCGCTTATATATATGGCCTGCACACCTGACAGCAAAAAAAGTGTCTTACTTGCCTTCAAGAACTCTCTATCCTTCCAACCTAAAGACATAATTCTTGCTGAAGGAGGTCGATATATAATAGTTACAGGGGATATAAACTCCAGACCGTACACGATCGCTACGATATACGGCCCCAACTTGCACCAACTTCGCTTCATAAAGAAAGTCCTCGCCAAAGCAATCTCCATGAAACACGGCAACCTTTTAGCATGTGGAGACTTTAACTTCAGACCCAGTACTGGACACTTCCTGAGGGAAATCTAAAGGTACCCTATCGCTACAGTCTTTGCCCTTGTACACACGGTCGGAGAATCCGTCGGAATGTGTCCTATCGGACCGCGTCGTCGGATAATCCGACTGTGTGTGGTATGCATCGGACTGATTCCGTCCGAATATCCGCCGGACCCAATTTTCCAACATGTTGGAAATATTTCCCGACCAACTGGTTAGATCGGACATACTCCGATCATGTGTAGCGAATTTTGATCAAGTGCCACGCATGCTCAAATTAAATTCCTACATCAAAGCTATTGGCTACTAGCCTGAATGTAGTCCCATCGTAACGAAATTACATCATCACGTTCTGAAAGATCTGATTTTTCGACAACTTAGTCCGACCGTGTGTATGCAACAGTTTCGGAAACAATCCGTCGGACTAAATCCAACAGACAAAATGCGACGAATTTGGTTGGCAGAATCTCCGACCGTGTGTACAGGGGCTTTGATCCACAAAGAGGAATTGTTCGACACTTGGAGATGCCTCCATGCTAAGGAAAGAGATTACACCTATTTCTCGGGCAGACATGGCTCCTACTTTTATATAGACATGTTTTTAACCGATTAAATGGCTATTGCAAAATGTAGAGACAACGAAAATTGACGATATTACATGGTCAGGCCATGTTGCCATCTCTATGTCTGTTAGGGAAAAGGTAGTCTCCTCTTCACTCCCCTTCTGGCGCCGCAATACCAAACTTATCCAAGAACGACATTATCAGGAGTCCATTTCTCAACACATTAAGAACTACTTCCTGGACAACACAGAATCAGTTGATAATCCATATCTAGTATGGAACGCACACAAGGCCTACATGAGAGGCATCCTAATACAAATAGGAGCCAAAGATAAAAAAAAGAAGGCCCAACAATTCAATAAAATCCTCACTGAAATACGTGAGAGTCCCAAAACAAAAAATCACAGTCAGAACCCCTATCCAACACACTGAACTCCCTCAGAGAAAATCTTAGGATATTCATATCACAACAGTACGATAAACATCTAAACCACCTAAAACTAAACTACTACTCCAATGCCAACAGAGCAGGTAAATATCTAGCGAATAGATTAAAAGCAGTTTGGACCTAATAGCATACCTATACCATCCCACTTCATCACACAAGATAACCAACCCCCAAGAAATAGCTAACCAATTTGCAGAATATTATAGCTCTCCTTATAACCTGCATAAGGACCCCAATACTCTCCAACCGACTATATACAAAATGCAAGCGTTCCAACAAAAAATAAACCTAACTTCCCTATTGGAACAGCAGCTAAATAAGCTAAATGCTCCAATCACGCAACAAGAGGTTGAAAAAATTATGCATTCCCTTCCAAATGGGAAATTACCAGGACCCAATAGATTTTCCAACGAATACTTCAAAATATTTAAATCCATACTATCACCCCATCTATCCAAAATATTCAACAAAGCCACAGATTCTGCAACTCTACCCCAAGAAATGTTAAAAGCACACATATAGTGACAATACCAAAACCGGGTAAAGAACCCAATACCCCAGCAAACTTTAGGCCCATACCCCTTTTTAATACAGATACCAAAATCTACGCAAAACTATTGGCCAAAAGACTAACAAACATTATACCTTTACTCATCCAGTGAGACCAGATGGGATTTGTGAGGGGGAGACAAACCTCTGATGCAATAAATGTGATACACCATGCTGAACAAATTTGAGCGCCTTCTCTGCTGCTTTCAACAGACGCAGAGAAGTCATTCAATAGAGTACATTGGATTTCTATGGAACAGGTCTTAAGTAAGTTTGGCTTCAAAGGTAACATACTAAACGCCATCCTATCGCTCTATTCCGCACAGGTATATTCCGCAGGTTTTCTATCAACACCCTTCACAATATCGAATGGGACCAGGCAGGGTTGCCCCTTATCTCCAACCATTTTTAATTTAATATTTGAACCTCTGGCAGAAACTATACGTTCCCATCCCATTATTACAGGCTTCCAGTTTGGCTCTAGCAATCACACCATAAATTTATTTGTGGACGACGTAATTTTACTCTTATCCAATCCGCGCTCATCACTTCATGAAGCACACAAAATATTCACGACTTTTGGAGAGATCTCCTATTACAAAGTTAACTTCCGTAAATCCCTAATACTAGACCTGGGAATACAACCCCACATAAAAGCCGCTTTACAAAAACAACATCCTTACGCATGGAGCACGGGAAACATCACCTACTTAGGTATTGTCACAAAAAAAATCTCTGAACTTGCTAAAGCAAATTTACCCCCGCTAATAGCCAAATTGGAAGCTCAGCTCAGGGACATTTCAAAGAAAGAAATCTCCTGGATGGGTAGAATATCTGCCTATAAAATTCTGATACTGCCGCAAATATTGTATTTATTTTGTACCTTATCAATTCACATCCCCCACTACTACCTCAAGAGCCTATCGAATCTTGGATGGAAATATATCTGGAATGGAAAAAGAGCTAGATGCTCAAGAAATAATTTAACATCAAACAAACAGGCAGATTGGGCTGGCCTAGTAGACATCTATGACTACCTTTGGGTGGTACGCTCTGACCAAATTAAATACTGGTTCCAGAAAACCGACATACCACTTTGGGTAGAAGTTGAAAAAGACATATCACCAACTAAAGACCTACAACTACTGCTCCTGGGAGACCGATGGGCTAAATGGGACACAAATATCCTATTACCCCCTATGCAGTCCTCCATTAAGACGTGGAGGTAGTGATGGACGAACTTCTGACAGGACTTTTCGCGAACGCGAACCGCGAATGCAGCCAAAAGTTTGGAAACTGCAAAGTTTGCTGCAGACCCCATTGACTTTAATGGCAGGCAAACCTTAAAAACCTACAGGTCATATATTCAGCCACAAAATACTTACTAGCTGTGCACACTTAGTCCCACCACATGGACACTGACATAACAAAAGTATGAAGTTATTCTGGGATTGACGACAAGCATTCTTTTTTTATCTGTGAAGTTTTGACAATTCAGGAGCGCATGAAGGCCATGGAGGAGAGGCATGGTCAGGCCAGGCTATGAAGAGGGTGCAGGAGATGATCAGTGCCACAGTCAGGGCAGCGCAGTCCTGTGCCAGTGTCCCAGTGTGCCAACCTGTGCTTGAGCCCCTCCCTCTACCCGGCCCTTACCCCCACCTATGCAGGGCTCCACTGCGGTGGTCCGGAGGTTCCAGTCCAGTGCTGATCCTCAGCCATTGTGCTGGCACTGCCTGCTGATTGGCTTCTCCGCTGCTATCTCCCTCACTGTCTGAAACCAGCACCGTGATAGAGACTGAGCACTGACACCAGCACCGTGATAGAGAGCACTGACACCAGCACCGTGATAGAGAGCACTGAAACCAGCACCGAGATAGAGAGCACTGACACCAGCACCAAGATAGAGAGCACTGACACCAGCACCAAGATAGAGAGCACTGACACCAGCACCGAGATAGAGAGCACTGACACCAGCACAGAGATAGAGAGCACTGACACCAGCACCAAGATAGAGAGCACTGACACCACATCAGCACCGTGATAGATAGCACTGACACCAGCACCGTGCTAGAGAGCACTGACACCAGCACCGTGATAGAGAGCACTGAAACCACACCAGCACCGTGATAGAGAGCACTGACACCGCACCAGCACCGAGATAGAGAGAGAGAGCACTGACACGAGCACCGAGAGAGAGCACTGACAGCAGCATTGATACCAGCAACTCACTGTGGGACCCAAAAATATGACACCGCTCAACCTCTTCAAACAGGAGGGTACGGGCATATAGAACGGTGTACTTTTTTTGTACAAGGAAGTGAGCCAAAGGTAGAAAAAAGGTCTGTGTGTCTGTGTGCTCGATTAAATAAATTGTTTATAGAGTTATGCATATACATGGTCTACTGGTCACATGTGTTGAATTCCTCCGAGATCCATGCCTCATTAATTTCATGAACTAGGCGGGTGCGCTTATTGGTCACAATCCCCCCTGCTGCGCTGAATGTCCTTTTGGATACACTCACATTCTGGTGCACTGATCTCCAGTGCCGAGTGCAGGGCATGAAAACAAACATAACACGGCGTCCATGCATGGATCAGTATAGCAGCTTGCGGATGACGTCACGGCTTAGGTCACGTGGTCCGTACGCGTTGCGTCCCCGAAAGTAGGTGGGACTTCATCAGTGGCCGCTGATGAAGTCCCGCCTACTTTCGGGGACGCAACGCGTACGGACCACGTGACCTAAGCCGTGACGTCATCCGCAAGCTGCTATACTGATCCATGCATGGACGCCGTGTTATGTTTGTTTTCATGCCCAGCACTCAGCACTGGAGATCAGTGCACCAGAATGTGAGTGTATCTCTTTTACTTCTGTTTTAAAATAAATTTGTTTAAACGGAGAGCACTAGATTTTGTTCTTTATGTTTTTATATGGAATCATATTAACTTGAGGATACTGAAAAGGATTCAATCTTTGAGCACTACCGCTATATCTACTGAATGCTGTGATTTACCCATGATGGGAACATGCGTTTTCTGACCTGTCTGTTAAATCAGGGGTCCATATTTTGAGGTGAGAGTCCATCTTGCTTATTGGTGAAGGAATCACATCATCACTTGTTTTGTCGATTGAAGGCACACTGCACAAGCGGATCTCTTCCCTTGACAACTCTACTTGTTTTTCTTTGTATCTATGGACTTTTGTTTATAGAAGCACTAATAGAGTGTCACTTTATTATTCACTTATATTATTTATCTATGCGCTGTACTGTTACTTTTTTACTTTGTATTGTGGGATTTGGTATTTTGACCTATAGTATTCTAGCTGCATGTTGTTTATTATTTCATTTATTTGTTGTGTTCAGCGCTGATTGATTTTTCGTTTTAACAGTTCCATTGCAAATTGGGAAAGCTCTGGCCAGAGGTCAAGGATGCCCACCCAGGGGTTCATCACTCCTCAGGGCGTCCACATCGGCTGTTAACCCGATGTAGTCGGACACCTGTCGGTCTAGGCGTTCCCTGATGTTGGATCCGGATGAGACCTGTCGATGGGTCGGCTGAAAGAATTACCTCATATCAGAAGTCACCAACACATCTTCAAACCACCCTCTTCTTGCAGGCGCTGTTGGATTGGTACCCGCAACTCTTTCTCTGGGAGTGGGAATTCCTCCTCTGCCAGCGCACGCAAAAGCAGAATGCAGCATTTCTCGAAGCAAGGCCTGGAAGTGCTCCATTCTGACAGTCCTCTGTGACGGTGGTAACATTTCCGCCATTTTGTGTTTGTACCTGGGGTCTAAGTATGTTGCCACCCAGTACTGGTCCTTGACCCTTATGCTTTTTATACGTGGGGTCTCTGTTAAAACACTGGAGCATGAAGGCCCCCCATTTGCACTAAACTGGAAGCGGTGTGGTGGCCTGGCTCCTGCTCATCATCCAGGATAATGTCGTCCTCCTCGTTCTCCTCTCCCCATCCATGCACAACAACAGGGATCCCAGAAAGGTTTAAAGCATGCTCTTCTTGCTCCTCCTCATCCGCCCCGGCACCATCCTCTTCTGACTCCTCTTCAGACTCTTGTTGTTGAATTCATCCAGCATTGCGACTTCCTCATCTTCCTGCTCCTCCATGGCTTGATCAAGGACACAACGCAATGCACGCTCCATAAAGAAGGCATAAGGTGCGATGTCACTGATGGCGCCATGGCTGCGACTGACCAGTTTGGTGATCTCATCAAATGGGCGCAGAAGTCTGCATGCATCGCGCATAAGCAGCCACTGGCACGGTGAAAAAAAAACAAGCTCCCCAGAACCTGTTCTGCCGCAGAGTTCGTACAGGTAGTCGTTAACTGCACGTTTCTGCTGGAGCAGCCTATCAAGCATATAGAAGGTTGAGTTCCATCGCGTCGGGCAATCGAAAATAAGATGTCTGACCGGCAGATTGTGTCGCCGCTGAATGTCAGCAAGGTGAGCCATGGCCGTGTAAGATCTTCTGAAATGGGCCGAGATTTTCCTTGCCTGCCGCAAGATGTCCTGGACCCCAGGGTATTGGACAACAAATCGCTGCACGACCAAGTTTAAGATGTGTGCCATGCATGGCACGTGCGTAACTTTGCCCTGTTTCAATGCGCTAAGCAGATTGGCACCGTTGTCACACACCTTTTTACCAACTGTCAAATTGAGCAGGGTTAGCCACCGATCTGCCTGTGAACGCAAAGCTGAAAGGAGTGCAGGGCCAGTGGGGCTCTTGGCTTCCAGGCACAACAGACGCAGCAGAGCATGGCAACGTCTCACCTGGCATGTCGAATAGGTTCTGTGGAGCTTGGGCGTTGCAGCGGAAGAGACGCTAGCAGTGGAAAAGGAGGAGTCAGCTGAGGAGGAGAGGAAGGAGGATGGAGTAGGAGGAGGAGAAGAAGAGGCAGGCCTGCATGCAATCCGTGGCGGTAAAACCAAATCTACACGGGTTACATGCTTGACGGCCGTCAGAAGGTTCACCCAGTGGGCAGTAAAAGTTATATACCTTCCCTGCCCATGTTTGCTAGACCACGTGTCTGTGGTCAGATGTATCTTGGCACCGACACTGTGTGCCAGAGATACATTCACTTGCCGCTGAACATGGCCATATAGCTCTGGGAAGCCCTTCTGGGAGAAATACTTCCTTCCTGGGACCTTCCATTGTGGTGTTCCAATGGCCACAAATTTTTGAAAGGCCTCAGAGTCCACCAGTTTATATGGCAGTAGTTGGCGGGCTATCAGTTCTGACAAGCCAGCCGTCAACCATTGAGCAAGAGGGTTATCCGGCGTCATCATTTTTTTACGCTTGAACATTTGGCCCACGGAAGCCTGCCTTTTTGCAGAAAAACGTGAGGATGGCATGATGGAAGGTGGAGTGGAGGACAATTGTGAGGAGAGAGGAGAAGGAGAAGTAGAAGACGAGGCTGGATGGTGAGAGCCTGGAGTGTAGCTTTGTGGGTTCCGTTGCTCCCACTGGGCTCGGTGATGGCAGCTCATATGCCTTCTTAAAGTAGAAGTAAACCCATTGATTTAAACAGTTTCAAAAAACAGTTACATTCCCGGCATGCTGGGATTGCTAACTGCACATTGGCTGTGCTCTCAACCAAACTGTCAAACCATCCAATGGCTGGTGTCATAACGGATCACATGTGCAGCACCGTGGCAGTTGAAGATTAAACAGAGGCAAAGATGGCAGCTTCCTTGGCTGAAAACGATAGGGGAGTTTACTTTAAGGCGGTCGTCCCTAGGTGAGTGTTGGGCTTACCGCGACTTATGCGCTGACTGCAAAGATTGCAGTTGGCAACACTATTGTCAGCAGCGGACACGTTAAAAAAAGCCCACACTGTGGAGCCATGTCCTGGGAGCGCCAGATGTGACCGTACATGGTTGATGCCTCGCTCCTGATACATTAGCAGTCTGCTTTGTCCCTCCTTTGCAATCTAAGTTCCGCCTGCTTCTCCTCCCTATCTGCTGGTCCATATCTCCCTCTGAACTCCCCTCCTTTTCCTCTCTTGTGGGCACCCACATGACATCACTAGACACGTCAAAATCAACGTCACCTTCCCCACCGCTATAATTAGAGATCTTGGAGTAGGCAGCAACACCGGGGACCAACCTCCTCCTTGGGCTGATCTGGGTACTGTCGTCAGAATGCTGAGTGGCGGTTGTTGCTACCTCCTCTTCCTGATCCAATGCCAAGAATGGCTGCGCATCGGAAATGTCTTGTGATGGATCGGAAAATAATTCCTGTGACTCAAGCGGAAGGTATATGGTGGTGGTGGTGTTGCTGATAGTGTCTTTGGGGGTGCACACAGCAGAGAGTGAAGAGGGTGCAGATTGAGAGGATGAGGAGGGTGCAGAAGAGTAAGGCTGAGTGAGCTACTCAACCAAGTTTGGTGCGTCCTTTGACGTAATCGCACGCACCTTCTGCAATTTGCCACTTTGGCTCAAGTCTGTTGCTCCTGCCCTACCCCTACCACCCCTGCGGAAGGGCCTGCCTCTTCCTCTGCCTGTTATTTTTTAAATGACCCTGTGACAAAAGTCTCTAGAGAAGTGCAGTATGTATATGGAAGAAGGTATATAACACCCCGCTTCAATCTGTTGTTTTTGGGGGCCACTGGTCTATCACAACAGTTATAATACTTTTTTTTATTGCGTTTGTCACTCTTTGTAGTTTCGCTGCAGAACCGCTCAGCAGTCACAATGCTGCACAGTGGAAATTCACTATACTATGCCTTCTATATGTGCAAGTATTTTATACATGTATTACACCCCTATATACTGCACACCAAATAGTAACCCTATACCAGTCCTTAAAGGGACCTTTGTGGACCGAGTAGCTAGTGATTTACAGACTGTCCCTCAGTCCCTACACTGATAAAAAGACAGCTGCAGAATCAGTCAGCAGTCAAGTATAATAGACTTTCTGGTTTTGGCCACCTTGGATAATGGCAGACATTTTCAACTAAGACATGCAGGCAGAAGGGCATGTCTTAGTTGAAAATGTCCCTCCTCCAGATGAAAGAAAAAATGCCCATGAAGACTCCTGGGATGTATGACATCATCTTGGCCTAGGCCATACACCAGGAAGCAACTGAAAAAAATGTAACAAAAAAGTTTAAAACATGTAAATATAATATGCCTTATCTACAGTGCCTTGCAAAAGTATTCACCCCCTTGGCTTTTTACCCATTTTTGTTATATTACAGCCTTTAGTTCAATGTTTTTCTAATC
Source organism: Lithobates pipiens (assembly GCF_037356315.1). NCBI lineage: Eukaryota > Metazoa > Chordata > Amphibia > Anura > Ranidae > Lithobates > Lithobates pipiens. Next base: position 39,039,038 of record NW_027507748.1, on the reverse strand, counting down.
AGAATTATATGTGATGGATCAGAACACAATATTCTAAGTTGGTGAAGTAAAATTAGAAAAATATATACATAAAACTATTTTTCAGAAATTAAAAACTGATAATTGGCATGTGCGTATGTATTCACACCCTTTGTTATGAAGCCCACTAAAAGCTCTGGTGCAACCAATTACCTTCAGAAGTCACATAATTAGTGAAATGATGTCCACCTGTGTGCAATCTAAGTGTCACGTGATCTGTCATTACATATACACACCTTTTTGAAAGGCCCCAGAGGCTGCAACTCCTAAGAAAGAGGCACCACTAACCAAACACTGCCATGAAGACCAACTAACATTCCAAACAAGTAAGAGACAATGTTGTTGAGAAGTACAAGTCAGGGGTAGGTTATAAAAAAAATCCAAATCTTTGATGATCCCTAGGAGCACCATCAAATCTATCATAACCAAATGGAAAGAAAATGGCACAAAAGCAAACCTGCCAAGAGACGGCCGCACAGCAAAACTCACGGACTGGGCAAGGAGGGCATTTATTAGAGAGGCAGCAGAGATACCTTGGGTAACCCTGAAGGAGATGCAGAGACTGGAGTATCTGCCATTACTTTCAGCAAAAAAGAAAATGGTAAGTTTTGAGTTTGCGAAAAGGCATGTGGGAGACTCCAAAATGTATGGTCTGATGAGAAAAAAAAAAATTTGAACTTTTTTGGCCATCAAAGAAAACAATATGTCTGGCGCAAACCCAAAACATCACATCACCCAAAGAACACCATCCACAATGAAACATGGTGGTGGCAATATCATGCTGTGGGAATGTTTTTCAGCAGTCGGGAAACTGGTCAGAGTTGAGAGAAAGATCGATGGTGCTATATGCAAGGATATTCTTGAGCAAAACCTGTAGCACTCTGTGTGTGATTTGATTTGGCTAGGACGGAGGTTCACCTACCAGCAGGACAATGACCCCAAACACACCGCTAAAGCAACACTTGAGTGGTTTAAGGGGAAAAATGTAAATGTGTTGGAATGGCCTAGTCAAAGCCCAGACCTCAATCCAATAGAAAATCTGTGGTCAGACTTATGCCGCGTACACACGACCAAACTTTCCGGCAGAAAAGGTCAGATGGAATCATTCCGTCAGATATTATGATCGTGTGTGGGCTGCATCAGACTTTTTTCTTCAAAAATTCAGATGGACCTAGAAATAGAACATGTTTCAAATCTGTCTGACGGAATCAATTTCTATGGGGAAAACCGTTCGTCTGTATGCTGGTCCGACGGACCAAATACGACGCTAGGGCAGCTATTGTCTGGCTATTGAACTTCCTTTTCTAGTCCCGTTGTACTTCACCACGTTCAAAATGAACGGACTTTGGTCTGTTCGTGTGTGAGCAAGTCCATTTGGTCGGAAGTCCATTGTAACTCCATTGGGAAGACCGCCGGACCTTTTCTGACGGAAAATCTGGTCGTGTGTACGCGGCATTAAATATTAATGTTCACGAGCGCAAACCATCCGACTTGAAGGAGCTGGAGCAGTTTTGCAAGGAGGGCAAAAATCCCAGTGGATGTGGCAAGCTCATAGAGACTTATCCAAAGCGACTTGGAGCTGTGATAGCCGCAAAAGGTGGCTCTACAAAGTATTGAGTTTAGGGGGGTGAATAGCTATGCACATTGACTTTTTCTGCTATTTTGTCCTATTTGTTGTTTGCTTCACAATAAAAAAATAAAAAAAGCATTTTCAAACTTGTGGGCATGTTCTGTAAATTAAATGATGCAAATCCTCAAACAATCCATGTTAATTCCAGGTTGTGAGGCAACAAAACACAAAAAATGTCAAGCGGGTGAATACTTTTTGGAAGGCACTGTATTTACTGATGCTAGCAGCATAAAGGGTAAACATAATTCATGTGGATCTATCATTAGCACGTTTATTTCCAAGGAGCTCAACAGTATATAAACGGAAAAATACTACGTCAAAGGCTCATTAAATCAATTAAGTCAAGTAGCTTCAAGTCTGTAATTATTCCATGGTTGTCTTAAATTCTTTCCAGAGATTACACATATTAGATTCCAAAGATTGCCTGTTGAGCTGCATTAGTCCTACCACGTGCATTATATGATCTATGTGATTAAACCATACAATTGTAGCCAGGTCCCAGGCCTCCTTTGGTCTAATGAGAACCTCCAGGGCCAGAGATAGCTGAAATCCTTCTGTATATAGGGGGCATAGTGGGTGCAAAGATGGTGGAAGTCATTGAGTGGCAGGCACTTCTTGGATGTAAGAAGCCACATCTGCACGCGCAGGAATGCTGCCTCTTATGACAACAGCCTCTTAACAGTTCCTAATACAAAGTGTAACAGTTCTTTCAGCTTCACGACAACTTCTAGTTGTAAAAAAGAGGGGGGAGGATGGGAATTTAAATGAGGTGTGTGTGGAAGAGCCAGACAAAACCATATACATATGTTAAAAATTATATTCTTTATTAGACCAAAGATAGAGCATGGATCAACATACATATTGAGGATAGTCACCAACATGACACAGAAAGTAAATATTGTACATCACAGTCCCCCAAATGGAGAAGACATAACATTATATCAGGGTAGTAAAGCAATAAAACCATCTAGAATCATAAATATGAAATGGATGCATCAAAATAAGCTCAACGACGTTTCATGGACTTCCATCCACTCATAAGGACCGAGTGCATCCATATCCTAAGAAAGGGATAAAAATCACCATTATAGTTTGATATAACCACAGACTTGGGGGGGGGGGGGGGGGATTAAGGATGATGATGAACAGATAAACGGCCATAACTGAAAGTACTCACATAAGAACTGATACTGAGACCATGCGATACCACCTGCTGGAGGCCAGCCAGATAAATATGTCCAGCTTGGGTCCTTTCCTCAGCTCCCGTGCTGGACATATTTATCTGACTGACCTTCGGCGGGTGGTATCGCATGGACTCAGTATCAGTTCTTATGTAAGTACTTTCAGTTATGGCCGTTTATCTGTTTATCATCATCCTTAATCCCACCCAGTCTGTGATTATATCAAACTATAATGGTGATTTTTATCCCTTTTTTAGTATATGGATGTACTCACTCCTGATGAGTGGATAGATGTCCATGAAATGTTGTCAAGCTTATTTTGATGCATCCATTTCATATTTATGATTCTAGATGGTTTTATTGCTTTACCACCCTGATATAATGTTATGTCTACTCCATTCAGGCGACTGTGATGTAGAATATTTACTTTCTGTGTCATGTTGGTGACTAGGGATGAGCTTCGTGTTCGAGTCGAACGTACGTTCGACTCGAACATTGGCTGTTCGTGCGTTCGGCGAATTCCGAACGTTTTGGCCGTTCGCGTCAAAATTCGAGTGACACGCGCGCGGACCACAATGCACTGCGTTGGCGCAGTGCATTGCTGTCCGATGATTGGCCAAGCATGCACTGTGACCCCGCATGCTTGGCCAATCGCAGCGCCGGCAGCGAGGAGAGCCATGATTGGCCACAGGCATCCTGCCTGTGGCCAATCATAGCTCAGACTGTGTTGTGCACGCCCCACACTATATAAGGCCGCCTTTAAGGCGGCCTCCTGTAGTGTGTTACTTTGCATCTGAAGCAGTGGGTGTTCTGTGTACCTTCAACACAGTACACACCAATCGTTTTTGGCTGATTTCCTATCTTGCTGCTGTGTAGTGGTTGTTGTCTGTGCCCTGACTGCAGTATACACCACTATATTCACCTCACCTATATAGCTAGTGATCTAGCTTTAACCACTTAACAACTGCCCATTGCCGATTAACAGCTTCAGGGCGGTTGTTTAACTCAGAGAGGCCGTTAATTAACGGCCTCCCAGAATTCTGCTCTCGCGTGCCCCGAGGTGTGCGCACTCGAGAGCATCCGTGACCGCCGGGTCCATAGGACCCGGCGCATCACGGTAAACGGCCGCTCATAGCGGCCGTTTACCACGTGATTGCTCCGTCAAATGACGGAGTGATCACTTGGAAACAAACCGGCGTCATGTTATGACGCCTGTTCCTCCCTCCCCTTTCTGTACCGATCGGTACAGCGGAGGGGAAAGAGATCGGTGTCAGCAGCGATGTGGGCTGCATCTGCAGTGCCCACATCGCTGCTCACCGAATTTAACCCCTCAATTCCCTGCCAATACTCTGCAATACCAGTGCATACTCTGCAGTACCCTGCCATTACTCTGCAGTACCCTGCCATTACTCTGCAGTACCCCGCCATTACTCTGCAGTGCAGTACCACGCCATTACTCTGCAGTGCAGTACCCTGCCATTACTCTGCAGTACCCCGCCATTACTCTGCAGTACCCCACCATTACTCTGCAGTGCAGTACCCCGCCATTACTCTGCAGTGCAGTACCCCGCCATTACTCTGCAGTGCAGTACCCTGCCATTACTCTGCAGTGCAGTACCCTGCCATTACTCTGCAGTGCAGTACCCTGCCATTACTCTGCAGTACCCCGCCATTACTCTGCAGTACCCCGCCATTACTCTGCAGTACCCCGCCATTACTCTGCAGTACCCCGCCATTACTCTGCAGTGCAGTACCCTGCCATTACTCTGCAGTGCAGTACCCTGCCATTACTCTGCAGTACCCTGCCATTACTCTGCAGTACCCCGCCATTACTCTGCAGTACCCCGCCATTACTCTGCAGTACCCCGCCATTACTCTGCAGTAACCCCCATTACTCTGCAGTAACCCCCATTACTCTGCAGTAACCCCCATTACTCTGCAGTACCCCCCAATACTCTGCAGTACCCTGCCATTACTCTGCAGTACCCCCCATTACTCTGCAGTAACCCCCATTACTCTGCAGTAACCCCCATTACTCTGCAGTACCCGCCATTACTCTGCAGTACCCGCCATTACTCTGCAGTACCCCCAATACTCTGCAGTACCCTGCTATTACTCTGTAGTACCCCGCCAATACCCCGCCAATACTCTGTAATACCCTGCCATAAATTGCCATACCCAGCCATACTCAGAGATACCCAGCCATACTCGGTGATACCCTGAAGTACCCAGCCATAGACGCCCCCCACCCCTCACCGCCCTCCGGTGCTTCTACCAACTCGCCAGTACGATCAAAGCCAGAATCTTTTTTTTAATTTTTTATTTCAGGCTTCCCAGCCTAGAGGTGAGATGTGGGGTCATATTGACCCCCCAGATTTCACTGTAAAGAGGACCTGTCACCCCATATTCCTATTACAAGGGATGTTTACATTTCTTGTAATAGGAATAAAAGTGATCAAAAATATATTTTTGGGAAAAAAAATGTCAAACTAAAATAAAGTAAAATGAACAATAAAAAAATAAAATAAAAATAAAAGCGCCCATGTCCCCATGTGCTCGCATGTGCCACACATGTGAGGTATCGCCGAGAATGTTAGAGCGAGAGCAATAATTCTAGTCCTAGACCTCCTCTGCAACTCAAAACATGTAACCAGTAAAAAAATATTTAAAGCGTCGCCTATGGGGATTTTTTAAGTAGCGACGTTTGGCGCCATTCCACGGGCATGTGCAATTTTGAAGAGTGACATGTTTGATATCTATTTACTCAGCATAACTTCATCTTTCACTTTATGCAAACATTGGGCTAACAAGTGGTTAATAATAGAGCTTGCAGTCAGTAGTGTTAGGAGATAGTGCGTGCTGTCTGCGTGCTCTGTACCCAGTACATAACGCTATAATATAGGGCAGGCCCCTACTTTTAAACATCCAACTTACAAACATCTCCTACTTGCAAACGCAAGGAGACAGCAGCAAGTGAGATGAAAAAAGATGGACGACAAAACAAATTATACAGGGGTGATAACCCTTCCCTATGTTTTCCAAAAAGCTTAAAGATAGTTTTTTTGACTGGAGCTACACTTTAAAAATGTACCGGTTGAAAATGACAAACAGATTCAACTTAACACAACAAACCTACACAGTCCCTGTCTTGTTTGCACCGCCTGTATACTGCTGTTCTGAGTATATAGGGCCTGGGGGCCACACGCATTTCCTTTTTTTAATATGGGTACGGGGTTCCCCTTAATATGCGTACAAGACCCAAATAGGCTGGTAATGGGCAGGGAGGGCTACCCATGCCATGTTTCTCAATGATTTTCAACCATATTGCAGGAACCAGATATAACATTAAAACCGCAAGCAGTTTTAAATGGTGTTATTTCCGTTTAATGTCATTTTGTGCAGGGACTGTTCTAAACACGGGAAACACGTGGCACTTCACAAGCATACTATAGACACCCCCCAGGCACCATATTTAAAGGAATATTTCACTTTTTTTTTTCACTTTAATCGTCATTAAAATCAGTGCTCCCGCCAAAACGGTAGTTTTTAAAACTTTCTTTTGCAGTGACCCATGTCCCCTGAGGCAGGAGGCAGGTCGCCAAACCCTTTTTAGCACACTATCTTGCATATTAGCCGTTAAAATTAGCACTTTCCAATTCGAACGTTCGAGTCCCATAGACTTCAATGGGGTTCTAACGTTCGTACCGAACGCGGGGGTCGTTCGCAAGTTCTGGTGCGAACCGAACCGGGGGGTGTTCGGCTCATCCCTATTGGTGACTATCCTCAATATGTATGTTGATACTTTGTATTTTATATGCAAATATGCTATTATGCATTTATATGGGTTGATCAATGCCCTATCTTTGGTATAATAAAGAATATAATTTTTGAAATATGTATATGGTTTTGTCTGGCTCTACCCCACGCACCTCATTTAAAGTTCCCCCATCCCCCCCTCTTTTTTGCATAAGCAACCAGGGATGGAGGCGCAATATTCCCCGTTGCATCTCATTCAAAGTCCCACATATTCCCTTTTTTCTTTGAAACTTCTCCTTGCAGTTCTTCTATACGCTGAGCTCCTGGTCTCTCACTAGACACTCTCACTGCCACTGAATCCCTTGAGTTCTTTCAATCTTCACGGTGGTATCTTCCTCAAGCGTCACCCCCTCCTCTCTGCTGGGTCCCAAGCTTGGCACGCTAGATACACGCTTCACCCACGCTGTCCTGCTCGGTCCCTGGCTTGACACACAAGGCTGCTCTGCAAGCGTCACCTCCCCTGGCTGGGTCCCTGGCTTGATTCCCAATGAACTCTACAGATGCTTCAATGTCCCCCGTTGGTGAGAATACTACTCCGGTACTTGCTTCAGTTACTCACTGTGGTCCCTGGTAATTAGGCAGATAGTCCCTTACTGGCGACAGCTTCCCCTCTACCTCCGACTGCGACATGTTCCCCGGCTGGCAGAACCGTCACTTTTGGTTTTACTGCAAGCCGCAATCCCAACTCTGTGCTGCTCTCTTGCTTCCAGATAGGCCCTCAGACAGCCTGGCAGCCAGATGTACCCAGGGTAGGCCCAAACTCCGGCCTAGCAGCCCGGGCCAATACAACACACGTCCACTCAGACAGCCATCCAGGTAGCACAGAGCTCTGATCACCTGACTCTACCAAAATATATAGGTTCTCCTAACAGGCCAAGGGATTCAAGAAAACCCCTGCCCATTGGCTGAGATACCCCACATTCCCATAACCTGGCCTTGGGTTGTCCTTCTCATATCTAGTACCACCAAGTGCCCGGCCATGACATTCTACATAAGTGCTTCCTGTTTCCGTGATAATTATTAATTATTTTTTTATGTACCAGTGCACAAGACAGTAATGCTGCTGATGTAGTGATTACAGATACACAAGACAGCCATGCATTAGAGGACCACTAATTTTGCATATGACTCTATATTACTCTATAAAAATGCATACTTACATAGTGTATATTAGTAATACATTTGTCTTTGGGGGGTTGCAAAGCATTTTTACCTAGTGAACTACACGGAGTTCTCCTTTAAGAGATTAAAACAGACAAATGTGTTTTAGCAGCCCCTTCCTATTCTGCCTGCCTGGCTACATGACAGCCCTAAGCCCTTGTACACACGGTCGGAGATTCCGTCGGAATGTTTCCTATCAGACCGTTTTGTCAGATATTCCGACTGTGTGTGGTCTGCATCGGACTGTTTCCGTCGGACTATCCGACGGACCAATTTTTCCAACTTGCCGGTAAAATTTTCAGACAAAATGCTCCGATCGGACATACTCCGATCATGTGTAGCCTACTCCGACGGACAAAGTGCCACGCATGCTCAGATCAAATTCCTAGACCAAAGCTATTGGCTACTAGCCTGAACGTAGTCCCGTCGTAACGAAATAACGTCATCACATTATGTACAATCGGATTTTCCGACAACTTAGTCTGACCGTGTGTATGCAACATCACTTCCGGACCTCTTCCGGAATAAATCAGTCGGAATTACTCAGACGGATTTGGTTGTCGGAATCTCCGACCGTGTGTACAAGGGCTAAGAACTTAATGGCAATGGAAGTAATTATTAATATTCATGTCACCAATTCCTCTCACTGTCATACACTACATAATTGTTACAGGCATATCTGTTCCGAGTTAAACTAGTTTCCTCTGCACTTTGTGATTTGACTAAATCAATATCAAACATAACCATGCCGGCTGTACTAGAGCTGCATTCGGGACTACATTAGTGATCTGTGATATATCATTAGAAGGGAGTTTTCATGTTAGCAGAAAAAGAAGGTCTAGGGTAAATTCCAGGAATAGCTGACTATTTCACATGAAAACTGGAGTAGTGTGACTGCCACAAGTGTATCAACCAGAAATATAAATCTGCCACATGACATACTGGAACACCGCTATAATTCACAGACCTATATGGAGCAATGGAAAGGAAAATACCCTACGTACAATGATGGCAGCAACAACATATACATTTCTGTATTAAAGGTTACGGACTACTGATATTGAGGTGGTATGTAAACCCTACCCCATGTATTTAACTCTAACTGCTTTGCTTACCTCGTCTCAGGCGGGACATTCGACAGAGCAGCCGAGTGCCGACATCACTTCCTTTGAGTGACGTCAGAACTAGATGAAAGTGCAAATCTAGTTGAAAGTGAAAGTGCACCTGCCCGGCCAGTCCATCGTGCCGGAAGCTGTGGCGCGATCGACTGCGGCACAGAGTGAACTTTTTTGCAGCAAATGAAGTGCCTCGTCTGCAATCTTGTGATTGCATAGACGTGGCGCTTCCCATATTCCCTGCGCCCTGCGCCAGGATGCAGTGAACATAAGGACCTTTTTTTTCATTTATTTTTTTTCTTAAAGGGACATGTTTAAAAACAATTTATTTTTTACTTTTTTTTCTGACTGCCTGGAAGGGGGGGAGGGCCCGGGTGCCTCCTATGGACGGTCCGCCACTGATAGATAGGCAACTCCTATCCTCATATTAATTAGTGGTTCCAAATTAATAATAACTACTGCAGGAGGGAACAGACACAAAAGATACACTCCGCATCTTTCCAAATAACCGTTCTGCTTTATTATGATGCAATTGAAGGTTTTTATACACATGATTATGTAGGTATCACATTAATATTACAATTGTACTTTTATGGTAACATGGGGCGTAACATAGGCAGGTTAATTCTAATCAGGACTCAAAAGAATGCAAACAAGGAGTCTTTAAAAAAACTTGGGATAGATGGAACGCCTTTGTCTACTCCAGTGAAGGTTACCGCCTTCTATTACCTTAGACTCCTTGCTAATGGGTCCATCGGCTGCCGTTGTGTCTCACCCCCCCTTCCCCCGCCCCTCACCCCCCCTCTTTCTCTCCCTCCCCCTTTTCTCTACTCTTTCTCTACCTTACATTTCTGTTTCTTCTCTTCTTTAATGCTCTTTAGGAAAATGAGGAAAGTTGGGAATTAGGATCTCTACCCTCTCCATCTCTGGAGTGTCCCAGAAGATGTGGGGACAGCTCTGGACGCTATGCAAATTAGTGATGTTGCCTTTTGTTTATGTCTGGATACACTGTGATCGGTGAGATATACCCCTTTTTCTTGTAACTGTATTTCACCTAAGCTGTGGCATTATGTATACTTGATCTGTATTGTGGGGACCCTTTTTTCCCTTTGTTTGGAGTTGAATAAAGTTTATATTTGAAAAAAAAAAAAATAATGCAAACATGTCATGAAAACATTATTAGTGTCGTGTGCACAGTAAGGGCAGTGTGCAATACATGTAAAATAGAATACAATTATATACAGAAATTACAAATTTCCTTTACAGCCCTTTACCTTGATTTATGATCAACTGAGTCCAAAGGACTTAGCAATCACAGAGCGTGTCACCTGTGCTCTACTTTTAGGCACTGCTGAGTTTGTAATTCTGACAGCCTTAAATTGACACTAAACCCACCTTTGCTTTACAGCCAAGGAAGCTGCTTTTGATTGATCTGCAACTGCCATGGTGTTGCACACGTGATCAGTTATGACTCCAGCCATTTGATGGTTTGACGGTTTGCTTGAGGACACAAGCAAATGTGGCGGTTAGCAATCCCGGCATTCCAGGAATGTAACTGTTTTTTGAAACTGTTAAATTGACGGGTTTAGTTCCACTTTATAATTTACTGCTGTTCAGGCAAAATGTACAGCAAAATGTCAGCCTCCAACAAGAAGAAACTGGAGCAATCCTGGAGGCAGTTTAAAGCACACTATATTTTGGTAGCATATTTATTAGTTTGAAATGTATGTTCCTTGCCAAAGAACATTATTTTTTGTTAGGTTGATATGGGCAAAGTTCAGTTTTAATAAATGGGGAATTAGACAGTTCCCATAATCATAATATGAAATATTAGAACCAAGGAACAAATAAAGCCATGGTTCCAAAAGGAGCGGTCCAACCAGAAATCCCGGATACTACACTTGCTACACTTGACTGATATGTTTTGAATTACAGGAAATGACCTCCCCATATATGCAATATGTTTCTGTAGCCTCTCTAGCCCTTTGATGGGAAAGAAATAGGGAATAAATACCATTGTGCAGACAATATCAGCTCCTAATATTTTGCACTTATGGAGGAAGTATGACATAACTTTAAAATGTTACATTTCTGTTCCTCAGATAACATGATCCCAATATCTTTTTTTCCCATTTATACAATTAATCAGGGAATGTAGGGGGTTCTAATCTCAAAACGGCTTGATGTTTATGAAAAATTACACAATCAGGACCTAAGGCCCCTTTCACACTGGGGCGGTATGGGCGTCGGTGGTAAAGCACCGTATTTTTAGTGGCGCTTTACCGTCGTTTCAGCAGTGGTATGCGGCCGCTAGCAGGCCTATTTTAACCCCCGCTAGCGGCCGAAAAAGGGTTAAAACCACCCGCAAAGCGCTGCTGCAGTGAAAGGGGCCAGTTTTTTCAGGCGCTATTTTTAGCGCTGTATCGCCTGAAAACCGCCTCGGTGTGAAAGGGGCCTAATAGAAGAACTTCAATGAGGTTTAAATCTGCCAGGTCCCTGATAACTCCAAAAAAAGAATCACTCACTGTATTAAATGCTTCATTTCCATTTGCTCATCAATCCAACAAAGGGATCAGTTAACCGGATATGCAAACATGACAAACGCATTTCATTCGGCAAGGAGCTTAATCATAGAGTAATGGTTATTGACCCTCTGATCAAGCTCCTTATTAGGCCAAATCCGTTGGCCTGTTCGTATCTTGGATGGACTGGTCTCTCTGTTGGATTGATGAATAAATAGATATGAGGCTTTTAAAACAGTAAGAGCGGTTAGCCGAGGCCTGGGGTACCTAGTCTAGGAGAGATCAAACACACAGTCCTTGATGCTGTAATTTATCTTGTATTTTTGTAGTTAGCATAGCTGTGCACAGCCTATTGCATTAGGGTGTGCACCTCAATACTCAAACACATATGTGCATGTGTATATACAGTGCCTTGCAAAAGTATTCACCCCCTTGGCTTTTTACCTATTTTGTTACATTACAGCCTTTAGTTCAATGTTTTATTAATCTGAATTATATGTAATGGATCATAACACAACACAAATATATACATTAAACTATTTTTCAGAAACAAACGGTAATTGGCATGTATTCACCCCCTTTGTTATGAAGCCCATAAAAAGCTCTGGTGCAACCAATTACCTTCAGAAGTCACATAAGTCAGGGGTAGGTTATAAAAAAAATCCAAATCCAAATCCAAATCTTTGATGATCCCTAGGAGCACCATCAAATCTATCATAACCAAATGGAAATAACATGAATAACAAGAAGGACAAGAAAATGGCAGTCATGTTCCCCCAGCTGCAGCATACTGCCAGGTTTGCTCCAGTGGCGAGGAGGAAGGGGATGATGAGATCACTGACATGGGTGCCAGATAGAAGAGAGGAGGAGGAGGCACATCTCCAACGAGGCAGCATGCCCTCCAGGGGCCAGCTTAAGGGCAGGCAATCGACTGCATCACACCGCAGAGCTCTGCATGTGCTGACTCTGTACGTTTTTTAAAAAGTTCTTTGGTGTGGGCCTTTTTTTGAGACGTGTGCAGCAGATCATACCGTTGCTGTTTGCAAAATATGTCTGAAGCGTATCAAGCGTGGCAAAAACAGCTGCCGCTTGGGCACTACATGCTTGACCAGACATATGTCGAGTTCCCATGCAGTCCATTGGCAACAGTACTTAAAAGACCCACAACAAAGAACAAGGCGGACCTCTCTTTGCTCCTCATCAGCTGGGATCTCCAACCCCACTATAATGTCAGTCCTCTCAGAGACTTGCACTGAGAGGAATGAAGGTGTAGAATTAGGTGTCCCAAGCACTTCCGGGCAATCTGCTAGCGGTATACCAACATCCGATTGTAGCAGGCATATTTCCCTACCCCAGTTGCTAAACCGGCGAAAGAAATTCGGTCCCAGCCATCTACATGGTCAGCGGCTGAATGATAGTTTGGCTAAACTGCTAACACTCCAACTGCTGCCTTTTCAGCTGGTAGACTCTGCCCCTTTCGAGAATTTGTGGAATGTGGGGTACCTCAGTGGCAGGTTCCCAAACACCTTTTTTTTCTCGAAAGGCCATTCCCATTGACTCATGGTCCAGCAGGCATGGACAGGGATGTTACCTTTCTTTCACAGCGCACTGGGTAACCCTGCTGTCAGCTGGGAAGGATGCGGGACAGGGTGCAGTATTGTTGGAGCTTGTTCCACCACCACGCCTCCAAAATGCTGGTAGTGGTGATTCTGCCACACCTCTCTCCTCCACCCCCTCCTCTTCTTCTTCCTTTATGGCCTCTTCCTGTACAGATTTGTCCTCGGAACCAGCGGTGCTCCGTAAGCGTTCTGGGGGCTACGCAAGCACACAGGCAAAAAGATGCCATGCAGTGCTTGAGTTGGTCTGCTTAGGTGACAGGAGCCACACTGGGGCAGAGATTCTGGCAGCTCTGCAGGGGCAGGCTCAGAGGTGATTGACACCATGCCAGCTTTTGCCAGGAATGGTGGTTTGCCACAATGGCAGCAACTTCCTCTCTGCCCTCCCACAGGGACACTTCACCCATGTTCCATGTTTGGCTCACGTCCTTAATTTGGTGGTGTAGCGGTTCTTGTGCAGGTACCGGGGCTTACAGGATCTCCTGAAACAGGCCAGGAAAGTCTGTGGGCAAGGCTGGCTGAACTCCAAAAGGAATGCAACCTGCCCAAGAACCGCCTTATCTGTGACATGCCCACCAGGTGGAACTTAACGTTGGCAATGCTGCAGCGGCTGCACACGCAGCAGAGGGCAATCAAAGACTACCTGTGCAAGTATGGCACCAGGACAGGGTCAGGGGAGCTTGGCTTTTTTTCGCCTCGCCAGTGGCTCATGATCAAGGATGCATGCACTGTCCTGTCACCATCTGAGGAGGCCATGAGGATGGTGAGCATTGACAGTGCATGCATGGGTGATACTGTCCCTCTTGTCTACCTGTTGGAGCACACTTTGCCTGGAATAATGGACAGGACACTTGAGGCAGAACAGAGGGAGGAAGAGGAGAACTTCCTTACCTCTAAAGGCCCCCTTTATCCAGACAGTATTCCTGCGGGCCCGCTGATCTCACAAGAAGAGGAGGAGGAGGATTGTGTCAGCATGGAGGTGGAGCCTAGCACTCAGCATCAGCAGCAGACTTCAAGGGATCGTTTCCAATCCCCAGAAATCCATGGACTTGTACGTGGCTGGCAGGAGGTGGTTACAGATCAGGTCGTCCTTAGTGACCCAGAGGACTCCGGACCGAATGCCTCAGCAAACTTACGCTGCATGGCCTCCCTGATACTGCAAAGCGAAAGGACCCTCAGATTCGTGGTATCAAGGAGAGGGATCAGTACTGGCTGGCAACTTGATCCACATTACAAGGGTAAGGTGGCGGAACTTATCCAGCCATTGCAGAGGGAGCAGGGTTTGTGCAATGAGCTTCCAGTGCCTGGGAGGTTACAATTTCCTGGTCCTCCTGGACAACGTGTTGCTGAGGCTTCGGTCAGTCACAGAAGGAGCGGCGGAGAAGGTGGCCGTATGACTAATGCGTTCAGACAATTTTTTAGTCCGCAGACCCAAGGTCTGCTCGGTTTCAGCAACCATCGCCAGAATCTGTTGTACATGGTGCAGGAATACCTAGGGGCAAGATCAGACTTGGAGACCTTTCCAACCGACTGGTTGATCGGCTGACCTTCATAAAAATGAATCAGTCTTGGATCACCAGCTACCAAGCACCTGATGCTGATGTAACTGATTTTTTTTTTTTTATGAATGTGAGATCCCTGGCTATGCTGATGCTGAGTGACTATCCTGTTATGCTGAGTGACTATTCCTCCTCAATGTTCATGTTGATAGCTTCTAAGAACATTTTTGGTTCTGGGCACCACCACCAGTGGCTAAGGCCCAATTTTTCTGCCCCTGTTTAACAGGAGCGTGTAATTACAATTGTTGCTGTAATATTTTGCAGCAGGGCTCATTCCTGTGCTTAAAAAGAGTATCTGTGAGGGGTTGCAGTGTTGTGGCACCACCACCACTGCATAAGGCCCAGTTTTTCTGCCCCTTTTTAACAGGGGTGGTATAATATTTCACAGCAGGGCCTGTTCCTGTGCTCAACAAAAGTATCTGTGAGGCTTTACAGTGTTGTGCCACCACCACAACTTACAAATGACTCCTACTTACAAACAGAGGGAGATAACAGGAAGTGAGCGGAAATCTACCCCTAGGAAGGGAAATTTATAGAAGGTAGGGCCTGAAAGTTACTCACGCCCAGGGGCCCCCACCACCCTAAGTCCTGCCCTGCTGGGGGTAGAGACCTTATCCCTAGCTGGGGGAGATACAGAGAACCAGGCTGCTGCTACTGAATGGGACTTATCTGTGAAGGAGCCAGATGTGCACGGTGCCCCCACTCTGGAGGAGAATGGGCCTCTTGTGGAAGAAATAGCACCTACCGATCCTGTTGCATCAGATGGAGATAGACATTTGGAAGACCTGGAGCCTCACTTGCCCAAGCATATTGGGGACTGAAACCTGTCAAGTATTCTGACTATCTGACTTGAACTGTTATGTATTGCTTGTTTTCTTGCTTGCTATATTATTGCACTGTGTTAATTACCTCTCCTTAGGTGCATGCAAGTGATTGCAATTCTTAAAGGGGGAGGGGGGGGGGGGTGTAGGGAGCTGTGGTGCAGGGCAGCCTAGTTGGCTGCAAGAGGTAGTGGGTTAGCAAGTGTATATTCTCACTTTTCAGCCTATTTGATATGTTTATGTGTATATATATATATATATATATATATATATATTCAGAGCTGTTTGGCATCTATAATTGTCTTCATTACCATTTTGGAGAAGCCTGGTGTCGTTATAGGACAAGCAAATCTCTGGAGATTTGGTCGGCCATTTTTGGGTGGATACTTTATAGAAGAAAGCCCAGCCACGTTTTAGTGCAGTTCATGTGTGTGCATAGACAGGGAGAGAGAACCCACTTGTCAGGGAGAGTTAGGAGAAGATAGGGAGAGTTTTCTGGCCTGTGAGGGATAGCTCAGGGTTCCTACGGAGTCCTGTATCAACAATCCTGGTTGGAGGAAAGACTCCCCATTGCCGATAATAAATCCGGTGTCCTCAGCGTGAGGGAAGGACAAGTGTGTCAGATGCCTATATCCATCTGCTGAAGGAATACCGATGTTACCGGGTAACGTGTGTGAATATCAGCCTCTACAGATAGGCATTGTGTATTTGGGTTTATACTATATCAGTCAGTGGAAAGTGCCTATAGTGTGGACGAATACAACTATCGCTTACTTCAGAAGTGACTGTGCTGTGTATCTGTGCCTCCACGCTTCTAGTGAAACTACTTGCATTACTGCTGTAAATACTCTTTCTACTACCGTCTCTCCAGTAATAAATGTTGCCTGGTTTATAAAGTCAGTATGTGTGATTCCCTCTGTGAAGCCGCTACACCCGCTTACACACAATACTGGGATGGTACAGTACAGGTTCCAGGAAGCTGCCTTGATCGTGGCCGCCCCAGGTCATCTTAGTAAAAAGTGTGACTGTCCCGGCAAGTACAATGTAAAGAAATGGCCCTTATTCAGGTACTAGGGGGAGGGCCTGCATGACGAGGGTGGGGGGCAGTGAGGCTCGGTCTGAACGTCATTGGCTATTGCTAGGAGGCGGGCCGGTGGGCGGTAATAGTGATGTGACAGGGGGCGGAGTCGGCGCGTGGAGGCTCAGTTCGCGCCGTGATCGGAAAGGCAGGAGGAGAGTTTTTCCCACCCTCACTCCCTAATTGAAGCTAAATTTTGTCAGAGAGATGTGGCAATCAGGGGGGTTTCTGATTCTGGGTGGTTCTTTGATCAATATTTGGGTACTCAGGGAAGGTTAAAATTTTGTTGTCGTAGCAGCACTAGGTCTGGTCTATGAGGTCTTTGAAGGCGGTGCTGAGAAATAATGGAGGTTTAAGGGGGTTGGACACATATGGAGGTATGGGTGTCCTTTCCCTTAAAATGTTAACAATGGAGTGGAGAAGGTTGTATCTGGAAGGAAGTTGCTGGATTGTCCCTGAGCTTGCCTAATACACGACGGGGGGCCTTATTTATGGTTTACCGATATAACTGGTTGGTTGAAAATTTCTAATTTACCTTCAAAGACCTCTAGATCAGGAAAGTGTTAATGCTGATGTATATATTTGGTTTATAATGTTTGTTGTAAAATGTATTTATATGCATTAAGTTATGTTTCAGAGTATTTTTTCTATTTCATATGTTTTGTAATAAAAAAGGGCTGCTATGGCCATGGGCGTCCGCAAAACTTTTTTCAGGGGGGGCCATAATTTTAGGGCCACCCATGAACCGCCCCTTTTCGACAATGTCATTATCACGTTATCATGGTCAGAGACTGCAGATGTAGTACAGTCCATAGGATAAGTAATAGATAATGGCCAACAGGTTCTCTTACCAGACCCCACAAAACTAGAGCAGTGATCCCTCCAGCTGGATGATTGCTCACTCTGGGTTCCCCGGGGGCGACTCTGGTCAGTAGTGTATCATGTCTGTACCCTGGAAGGGGCTTGGTCTTTTTCTCTTTTTCTGGGCAGCGAGGCTCCCTGGTGGCGCTGGGTAGCATGGCTCTCTCTGGTGGCACTGGGCAGTGTGGCTCTCTCTGGTGGCGATGGGCAGCGAGGCTCCCTGGTGAGGCTGCGTAGCGTGGCTCTCTCTGGTGGCTCTGGGCAACGTGGCTCTCTCTGGTGGGGCTAGACAGCGTAGGTATCTCTCTCTGGCTTCCAAACAGCACACTCCTCATTCTTTGTCCTGTAGCACTCTCTCCCTCAGCTTTTTTCCAGGCTGCAGTCTCTCAATCTCACTCTTGATCAAGCTGTAGCCTCCTCCCTGTGGAAAATGAGGCCGCCAATCTTTGGGACTACATGTCCCATGATGAGCTCCTCTCCTAGTCTCCTTTGACTGGCCCTCAGTTATTCACCCCACTGGCAGGTGGCACCCGGGTGCGGGCTGCCCACATCCCAATAGCGGCGCAACTGTGCTAAATTTATGATC